>NC_142735.1:1132500-1287500 GCF_051943395.1 Hippocampus bargibanti
CACCTACATGGGATCATTCCTCAAGATGGTGAAAGAAGAAGGCTACGTTCCTCATCAAGTGGTTAATGCTGATGAAACCGGCCACTCCATTCCATCAAGCCATCAACGACCATCACAAAGGTCAATAAAAGAAATTTTATTATACCGTACAGTTTATTTCTTTAATTATAATACCATAGCACATTTATTATACATAAAATACGGTATATTTTGTGTTGTGTTTTAAGGCTTAGAAAATTAGAAAGTACAAAATTATGTTTTATGGGGATCTGGGAACGGATTATTCTCATTTTAATGGTTTCCTATGGGAAATTAATTTTTGGGATACACACTTTTCGCCTTACACACTATGTCTGGGAAACAAGTTCGTAAGCCAAGGTATCACTGTTATTATTTTTTGAACTCATTCACTGCCAGACATGTGCAAAAATGTGTCCGCTCCAGTGCCAGGGTTTTTGTCATTGTCACTCGAATTACGTGACTCGCAGAATATTTAGTGTTAAGACTACATAAACATTCAATGCAGCGTAAGAAACCTTAGCCTCTCTTCTTTCATCAGAAAAAAATAGTTAATTCCTAAATTATATGGGTCTGGAGTTATATGAGCTTGAAATGTGGGCGACATTATATATATATATATATATATATATATATATATATATATATATATATATATATATATATATATATATATATATATATATATATATATATATATATACACACAGTAAAGTCTCGTTATATCGATATCGGATATATCGATAGACCCGGTCATATCGATACTATTTCTATGCACGCACAGAGAAAATTACACGCAAACAGGGTCGGATATATCGATAGTCCCGGTGACAGTGAATGAGTTAATCACATTTCCTCCCCGGAAAACCTGAGCTGTATGTACAACAAAAGGAAATGCAACCTTCCAACTTTGACAGTTGCGATCATTATTTCCACTCGTAATGTCATTCAATGAGGACTGATTCCAGTTTGAATGCCAATGGACAATAAAACGTGGTGCACCTGGCGGTTTTGGTCGACGGCACACATTCTTGAAATGCTTGGGGGTGGTCTTGCACAGGTCAGCTGAGGTAGGGAGGGGAGTCCCAGCGTTGGAGCCATTGGAATTCTGGGTCAGCGGGTGACTGTAGGGGCACACTTTGGCTACGGACGTTTTAGCAGATTTTCCAGGTGCTTCGTGGAGTCCTCTTTTCTCATGGCAGGCTGATCCCATTGTTATACCTGCACGTTGAGAAAAAAATTAACACAGCAAAATTACAACAAGAACTAATGGCAGTATTTGAAATAATGTCTGCCCGGAGGCCCTGGGCGTACAACTTTTACGTCGGGCGTACAACCTTCAAAACGTCTCGGCCCGGGTGGCCGACAACTTCTTCAGGGAAAAAAAAATAATATATTTTTTTTCAAATCAAACGTTTGTTTTATTCAATAAAGCAAAAGCTACAAGCAAACCGCGACAAGCCACGTGGACTCCTCTTTCTAAGCGGCTTTCAAAACTCTCAAGTTCACTTTTCAGTCACGGTATAGTCCGAAGCACGAAACAGGCTTCTGATTGGCTGCCGGTGCCGAGTATGCAAATTGCCAAACGAACGTTCCTTTGGCACGGCAGCCAATCAGAAGCCTGTTTCATGCTTCGGACTATACCGTGACTGAAAAGTGTCTACGTGGCTTTGAGCAGACAACGCAACGCAAACATTGCATTGTGCACCATGAGGACAAACGACAACCGGAGCAAAATCTTCAGCACGGGATATTTACCATAAATTAAGCAAAGGAGAATTTGTGGTAGGTACTTCCTAATTTAAAAGAATCCGTTATACTTCGCAACAATGTTTATTTTTTTGAGATTAGTCGTCTTATTGTGTTTCAAGTTGTGAAAAGTCGGGCAGGCAACTTTATGGCCGGGCAGGCAACTTTTCAGAGTTGTCTGCCCTGGTGTCCGCTAACTTTTTTTGCCATGAGTTTCAGACACTGCTAATGGCGATGACTGAAAAGAGTGAACCGCATTTTCCGGTGTATAAGGCGCACCCAAAAAGCCTTGATTTTCTTCACAAGATGACCCTGCGCCTTATATATGAAGTACAGTAAAGTCTCGTTATATCGATATCGGATATATTGATAGTCCCGGTTATATCGATACTATTTCTATGCACGCACGGAGAAAATTACGTGCAAACAGGGTCGGATATATCGATAGTCCCGGTTATATAATATTTTTTCGGACTCCTTGAATATCGATATAACGAGACTTTACTGTAATTTTGAGCCACAACAGGTGTCGCAACTACTATCAGAAGCTACGACTCCATTACTCCGTTTATGAGACTAATAAAGGCTAATCCAATCCAAAAAAAAAAACGAGACGACAGACCTTGCTGTAGATGTAAGGATGCGTTGTGGCCGCAATGTTCTCCTCCGTTGGCGTGGGCTGAGTTCCACAGTCCGGAGAGTTTGTGGGCTGACAGGAAGGAACTAGGATCCCAATCCACATTACTTTGCTCTGGGAAACCATTGCCACATCCTAGGAACTTAAAAGAGGAAGAGTGTGACAGTGGTACATGCAATAAGAAAACACAAAGACAAGTATTTAATGGCAGGCCTTGGATTTGATCGCTGACAGCTACGTTAAAGGACAACCGACAGCATTTTTTTTTGTTTCCTAACTGACAACAGAAAAACGTTTTATAGCATCTAAAATACCCAAAACAGCTGATATTTTTAGTCAAATGCAAAACATCGATAAAAATGAGTTAAAGTGTCCCAAAACTGCTTCAAAATGACCTCGGGATGGCGAATTTCAGAAGGTCCCGCCCCCTTGTTCATGACCTCACGCCAAGACGTTTTGCCTTGCTGTAGAATCAAAACAATGGCTTGAGATTCGGAGAAGATGCTTTGCATAAATGTTTGCAATCGATTAGAGTAGTCCTTCCGTGTCATTTTGAGGCATCTGGACTGCAATGTAGCGTCCCAGAAAACAGGCAGAAAACGGCGACCTCTTGTAGACATGACAGTGTATTGCGTTTCCACAGGCTGATAAATTCCTTATATGGAGCTTGGACGCCCTCTTCTGGCGCAACACGAGGTTTTCAGAACCTTTTTTTCGGTCAGGGGCGTTCTTTCAGTGACGTCATGTGCGGAATCGTCAACAACTCAAAAACAAGACTTCCTGAATATTCAGCGCGAGTCTTAAAACGTAAAATATACAGTAAAGTCTCGTTATATTGATATTCTATAACCGATATCGATATAACGAGACTTTACTGTAGCTATATGCGGTGGAATCTTTGTAAAATACGTTCAGTAGAAGTCATTTGAAGTGATTTTACAAATTATGGACACAACTTGTCCGGAGTCGTCGGTTGTCCTTTAAATTTATATGGTCACCTTATTATGGAATTTACAACAGATTATTTTCTTACAGACAGTGGTGTTTTAGGTGTTCAATTACCTGACATATTTTGGCATGTAAATTAGTCATTATTCTTGACTCCAGATTTGAAAACTATTCATTAATTTGTTGTGCGTTCTGTATGTAATATGTGGAAGGGATGAAACATTCTAACGGTTTCCCCAAATTCATAACGGCCCTCGAGAGGAAATCGTGACTACAACGTGGCCCGCGGCAAAAAAATGACTTTGACACACCTGGTCTGAGGTTTCTAACGCTGTATTGAATGTTTATGTAGTCCTAAAACTCAATATTCCGTGGCTCCTGCAATTCGAGTGACAATGACAAAAACCCTGGCAGTGGAGTGGACACGTTTTTTTGCACATCGTCGGCAGTGAATGAGTTAAAAAAAATAACTTTGCAAGGAGCTGTTTCCATCCGTGGAATGATTCAATTTCAATTCATTAAAATGGGTTAAAATAATTTGAGATCATTCGTATTTTGAGTTACAAGTACAGTGAGACCTCAACTTACAAACACCTCAACTTACAAACTTTTTGTCTTACAAACGTCAAATTTATGAAAATTAAACCTTATAATAAGCACTATTTTCATAATACACACCCGCCACGGCTGGCGGAGTGATCTTCGGCGGAAGCACACGACCGAACAGCACCAGAGGTTAAGTTACCAACAGTCATTATGGAAGGTGACTCTCCTTCCATAAGCCATCAACGACCAACAAAAAGGTAAATAACACTTTTTTTTTACAGCAGAGTTTATTTCTGTAATTACATTCGTCATGTAATGCGCCTCTCTTTCCAAACAGCAATTCCCTTTGACCTTCGACCTCCAACGCCATTTCCTCAAGCCATAAATGACCATCACAGATGTAAATAAAGTGATTTTATGATACAATGCAGTGTATTTCTTTCATTACAATACAATAGCACATTTATTATACATAGAATAAGGTATGTTGTGTGTAGTTTTAAGGCTTATTTAGTTGAAAAGTATATTTTATGGAAACCCGGGAATGGATTATTCCCATTTTAATGGTTTCCTATGGGATTTTTTTTTTGAGATACACACTTTTCGCCTTACACACTCTGTCTGGGAACCAATTAAGTTCGTAAGTTGAGGTCTCACTGTATGATCATTTAGAATCGTTTTTTTTCTTTTTTCATTAAATCTGAACATATCGGAAGTCAGTGAAGAAATTTTGACTTTGGAGGTTTTGCTCGGTTAAATCAGAAAAGAAACAACAGAGACTAGATCACCTTGATTAACAGAGAAATAAGGTTTCATTCATTTCAATGGCAAATCATTCACTGCCATTCCCAAATGTATTCCAGAATTGAAAAGGATGACGTGGAGTGCCATTCTACTTATCCGGCTATCTAGCTAGCTATGTAGCTGGCTACCTATCTGGCAATCTAGCTAGCTATCTAGCTTGTTATAAAGCTGGTTACCTTGCCGGTTATCTATTTGCTATCTATTAGCTATCTGGCTGGCTAGCTAGCTATCAAGTTGGCTATCAAGTACTTATATAGCTATCTAGCTAGATATCTATTAGCTATCTATTGGCTATCTATTAGCTAGCTTTCTATCTGAGTTACTTCTGTGTTGAGTGAACGCTGGGTTGAGTGCCGCTGCTCACACACAGAAAAACCCGAGATTGAAAAGTGGCTGGCTATCTAGCTATGTATCTGTTGGAGTCTCAAGTACTAATAGCTATCTATTCGCTGGCTAATGGCTATGTTCGCTGGCTGAGGGCTGTCTGTTAGCTGGCTAATGGCTAGCTATTTGTCGCTTGCTTACGGACCGGTTCTTAGAGCCGGATCTCTGAAGTGAACGAAGAGAGCCGGCTCCTAAAAAGGAGCCGGAAATGGGAGCCAACTTTTTTCCCCCCTCTATTCCCCGCCCCCGTCTTCAGTTAAAGCCGCACGTGATTGGTCAAGATCCGTGGTAGAGGTGGGAGGGGAGAATTACCGACACATGCAGCAGTGAGGAGAAGGGGGTAGGGGGGGGGGGTTAAGGTAGACAGGTGAACAAATCTTATCACATTATGCTGTTATTATTATTCAATTATTATATTTTTTTACTAGTTGGTATGATAGCATTATTATGGACAAATGTTATCACATGATGCTATTATTATTCAATTATATTTTTTACTAGTTGGTATGATAGCATTATTAATATGAAAAACAAATTAGTGACAGCTGATCATCAGACCAGAGTAACCACAGGGAAAGTGAAAGTTCATGGATGCTCTCTGTGCACATATAAATCAAGCCATATAAATAAAAATAGTAGATTTCGTGTATTTTTTACATGAGTAATTCATTTTTCACATAATTTTACATTATTTTTGGGGGTAGTTAATTAATTTAAGCAACAAAAAAAAAAAACAAACAAACTGAGGAGCCATTTAGGAGCCGAAAGAGCCAGATCTTTTTCGTGAGCCGAGCCGAAAGAACCGGCTCTCTGAAAAGAGCCGGAATTGCCATCACTAGTATTTACCCCAGTTGACTGCGCCTGGTGCGGTCTTTCCTGCTCATCCATACTCCTGCAGCAGCTTTGACATATCCACAGAGGCACCTCCCGCAATAAGTCCTGGGAGAGTGCGGGCACGACGGCGTCACCCCCTTTGGTGCCATGTCCCCCGGGGAGCCCGTTCGCAGAGTTTGTCTTCCACTCCGTAAATTCCCGCTGGCACAGGAGGCAGCAGGTATTCGGCTAAGGACAAAAAAAAAAAAAAAAAGGTTATCATTTTTAATTAATGTTTGTACTACAATCTTGTAGGTAAAACTACATATGTTATGACATAATAACTATTTACCAGAATGATATTATTAATTGTCTACAGCATTGATGTCAGTTAGGAAACAAAAAAATGGTGTCGGCTGTCCTTTAAAATCACTCTATGACTTTGCGAAAGTAATTTTAACATTCCCCAATCTGGCACATAAGTAGATCCTCAGACAATGCCAACCACGTACTAAAAATTTTGACTTTACAAAGCTAATGCTCCTAAACAAGCACAGGGAAAATATACACACTGTACAGAAGCATACGGTCCAGACGATACTGTAATGCTGTCTGCAGAAAAATGAATGATTAAAAAGTAGATTAAATGCAAATTCAGTCAAATTTACAACCTATGTTATACGGCACAACATTGAGCCAGATCATCAGCATCGGTCTATCAGTGGCACGCTTACCTACCTACGGAAGATGTTTCCAAAATGTTATAATAAATAATAAATAATAGTAATAGTAATAATAGTAGTAGTAGTAATAGTAATAGTAGTAGTAACAGTAGCAGTAGTTGTAATAATAATAATAATAATAATAATAATAATAATAATGGTAGTAGTAATGGCAGTAGTGGTAATAGTAATAGTAATATAACAATAATAATAATAATAGTAATAATAATAATAATAATTCTTTTCATAACTTTGCTGCTGTGAAATGTAAATTTTACCACTGTGCGACTAATAAAGGCAAACACGAATAATAATAATAATAATAATAATAATAATAATAATGGTAGTAGTAATGGCAGTAGTGGTAATAGTAATAGTAATAGTAATAGTAATAGTAATAGAACAATAATAATAATAATAATAATAATAATAATAATAATAATGGTAGTAGTAATGGCAGTAGTGGTAATAGTAATAGTAATAGTAATAGAACAATAATAATAACAATAATAATAATAATAATAATAATAATAATAATAATAATTCTTTTCATAACTTTGCTGCTGTGAAATGTAAATTTTACCACTCCGCGACTAGTAAAGGCAAATCCAAATAATAATAATAATAATAATAATAATAATAATAATAATAATGGTAGTAGTAATGGCAGTAGTGGTAATAGTAATAGTAATAGTAATATAACAATAATAATAATAATAGTAATAATAATAATAATAATAATTATTTTCATAACTTTGCTGCTGTGAAATGTAAATTTTACCACTGCGCGACTAATAAAGGCAAATCCGAATAATAATAATAATAATAATAATAATAATAATAATAATAATAATAATGGTAGTAGTAATGGCAGTAGTGGTAATAGTAATAGTAATAGTAATAGAACAATAATAATAATAATAATAATAATAATAATAATAATAATAATAATAATAATAATAATAATAATGGTAGTAGTAATGGCAGTAGTGGCAATAGTAATAGTAATAGTAATAGTAATAGTAATAGAACAATAATAATAACAATAATAATAATAATAATAATAATAATAATAATAATAATAATAATAATAATAATAATAATAATAATAATTCTTTTCATAACTTTGCTGCTGTGAAATGTAAATTTTACCACTCCGCGACTAGTAAAGGCAAATCCAAATAATAATAATAATAATAATAATAATAATAATAATAATAATAATAATAATAATAATAATAATAATACATTTAATTTCTAAACGCCTTTCAAAACTCTAAAGGACACTTTACAGTCACAGGATAAGAACTTTTTTTTTGTGCGGGTGAGCAGCGGCAGCCATTCGCACCAGTGTTCACTCTACCCGGAAGTAACACAGCAGCAAAGTTATGAAAGGAAGAGGAAAGGTAAAGAAAGAAGTTGAAAAACAAAATACAGGAGCTGCTGTAAAAGCAAGCCACTCTCGCGGCGCCATCTTGAAGTCGAAAAAACAAAAAAATTAAAAATAAAATGACAACACAAAGACACAGTCTTTCATCAAAGACTCAGTCATTTATCTTCAGCACTTGCTGTACCCTCTTTGTGACAGCAGTTCTCGATGAAAAAGGACAGGCTCAAGGCATCCTTTTCAGCAGTGAATCAGGGGCGTCATGGCGGACTGTGCACGTCTACTACAAGTTAAATGTTGAAAGCTAACACGAAGCTGTAGCATCCATTGACGAAAAGAGATTGTCTCACATCTCCTGTCTCACATAAATCCGCTTCAATTCTAAGCCGCGACAGTGCCACATACGCAACGGCGTAAATAAAAGTAAAACAAAACATCACATCATTATTAGGTTATTCCAGATAATCTAGCGACAATATAACTCTATTTTCCCACGCTTGCCTTCAAATCAATAGCAAGCGGCCAAGTTCAGCGATGCCAGGTAAGGTGAGTGAGCATGACAGATGTCTAGTCTAAAGCGTGCCATCACGAATGTTTACCATTCGGTTCCTTGTTCCCCATCAACTTTACATTGGATCTATATATCTATATGTATATTTTGCACTATGCATTTCAGCGAGTGAATGTGAATTTAAAACAATGGCTCCGTGTGCCTGGGACTCGATAAAATGTCGAGTGTTAGCAATACTGTTACAAAGCCGTTATGCATCGGGGCTAGCTAGCCTGATTAGCCTGTAGCTTTGGAAGCCGACGTTTCCTTTGGTGTCCGCAAAGTGAAGGTGGTAAAGCACGTTTGCGTGCTAGCCCGCGATAGCACGGCTAGCCTTGTGGCTAACACGAGCGGGGGCGGTCGGACTTGTGCGTTTTAACGTCGCAAACGGGACGACCTGTCTGAAGCACAATGTCACCTGTCTGCCCGGCCAGATGGGCTTGACCAAGATGCCAAGCAGTGGAGCACGGTTACTTGAAATAAAACACGTTTGCTTGAATTGCTCGTATGACTCTTTAACGTTCCATCGCGTTCACGTATGCTATAGCGTTTAAACCGAATGATAATAATTTACGATCCAGCTTTTTTTTTTGGGGGGGGGCTGTTTTGTTATCCATATTGTATGGTGGCTGGGGTCAGGAGGGTCGAGCCGTGGTCAAATCAGCCTTTATTGTGAGATGGTTAAGTAGCTTGCCTTGTCCGCCGTGTTGGTGGTCAGCCTCTCCACTCCAGCATCTCCGCCGACGCCAGTTACATCGCCGGGAGAAACTGCATTCTTCGGTGCAGTCTGCTGTCCAAGTACTAGCTCCTTCTGAGCGGCGCCTTGCTGTTTGCTTTTCTTCCTTGCCATCGCGATGGGCTCCGCAAAGCACCTTGGCCAAGTTTGCACCAGTTTCGTGAATTATAAGAGCACGCTTTCGTTTATTGTCGGACCACAAAATGTTCTCTCTCCTCCAGTCAAGACAACAGTCAATATGGCGGAGGACTGGTTTGGCACACTCGGGAGTTCATAGGTTACAGATACTGCTGGCAAGGCGGCTTCGCCTTCATACAGGAAATACAACTGAAGTCGACGAGGGCACTGACGCTACCGCCGCCATATTTAGAAAGGGCAAATATCTCTTTCCATTCATTACAATATAAATGAGATACGTATTACACAGTCAACTTTAATTTTTTATTTAGTTCGAGGTTTTAGTTTTAAAACACACGTTGTCCTTCATCTATTTAATTAAATTCAAGACATCGTTGGCAATAGTAAAATGAACATCTTTTACGTGTTTGATTTGAAACAAATAACCTATAAACGAATAATTGCTAAAATGTGCTATACAAAGGAGCACAATGTGCGGTTACACCGTGTTAAAAATGTCGTATTATTAGCGTTGGAGATCATGACTGTATTTAAATAATAGGGGCTGATGGAGTGGGCGCGACGATGAATTTAACATTGTCTTTTAATGCATTCAAGACATAGCAAATATCGCGCAATCGCCTACTTTGACGAAGAAAAACACATGATAAAATGTATTTTTTTAATAAGTAATTGTCCGGGAGTGTTGTGTTTAAAATGTAATTTTCTATCACAGAACTTCTTCTGGTCAGCACTGGTTTCGTACATACAGTACTTTCTGTTCACTGAAGTGGACAGATGTGTGTGTTTTTACTAAAACTTTAAGAAATAGACATACGCGTGTAAAACTTAAGTAAAATAAGTTAACAAGTTACATGTATTTAGTTCTTTGTGAAAAATGTTGAACCAACGCGGAGCTTTTGTGTGCTTGTGATCGTAAAATATTCATATTTCCGAGTTTAGAATAAACGACGAAGGCAGCACCAATGTGGGTCTCTGTCACTGGATTGGGGACGTTGCACACTCAGTGAAACCTCCAAGTGTTACACCCGTTCCTGGCTACGGACTCGTTTAGATTGTTCTTTTGAACAAAATTAAGATAAGAAAAACAGAATGGAAGAGCATAGTTGCAACATCCAAGTGCTTCTTTGTGCCGCCGAGTTTGTGGAAAGGAAAGAACGAAGTAAGTGTCTATTTATACACAACAAACCCAATAATACATTTCATTTAGAAGCGCCTTTCAAAACTCTCAATGTCACTTTACAGTCATAGGTTAAGGTTAGGTTTTTTTTCTGTGGGCGAGCATGGCTGCATTCACTCAACCCGGAATAACTCAAATAGATATAAAGCTGGCTAGGTAGCTAATATATAGCGCAGCGAAGTTGCTCATCGTCAAAACAACAAAACGAGCTATTAAACTACTCTGGTGTGCAAACATTCAGTGTAAAACATGAGACGAGAAATTGCACGCGAATTGATCGATATGCATGATCAGCTATTTTGGAAAGCTCTCCATTTGACTCAGTGACCTACATATATGTATATCTATCAAAATCATTGTAGTGAATGGCGCCAAACCTCCGCTTTCAAAACGAAACTGTGCGGTTATTCGGGATTTCAACAGCGATCGATTACATCCATTGAACTGTTTGTCGACAATGTTTTGGTAGCATTTGAGGCCATTTTGACACCAGCTATTGGCAACGTTAGCTTTTTGAACTGGACATTTTGTGGCGGGTGATGGCGCCAAAATCAAATACAGCTGATGTCTCTGACAGGTTCGTTGTTTCGTGTATTTTCGTCTATTTTAAACGATAAAAGACCTGCAATAAATGTTTAAAAGACATCGGTTTTGAAATGCAATAAATGTTTAGTTATATCACATCTATAACGTTTGGAAAAATACGTCTGCGTTGTGTAGTAGTGGCTAACACGTTTGCGTCGCGTCACCGTCTTGAGGTTCATGGCTCGAATCTCGTCCTTCTTTTGTTGTGTTCCCAAGTTTGCGGATTGTTTCTTCGTTCTAAAATATTTATTTTTCAAACAACATACGACTGAATAAATGTAGAGTAAAAAATATAATAACCTTGACTCTTGCATTGTAAATAGCACCGCCACCTTTTGTCGAATCAATACAATTACATACAGTGATCCCTCGCTACTTCGCGGTTCACTTATCGCGGCTTCGGTGCATCGCGGATTTTTTTCAGAGGAAAAAAACTTTTTGTATTAATGGAAGGCAAATGTGCAAACAAAGTAAAATAAACAACACTGCAAACAAAGCAGAATAAAATGAAACACACTGGCTTTGAACAGCTCATGGATTCACCACCCCCGTGAACGGAGGCAGACTGGAAAATAGATTTGATAATTAGCAGGAGAATCATCATCAGAGACTTTCCCAATATTTTTTTGACTCATCATCAATTTAGGGGTTGACTGGCAGTAGAATGGAGTGATATATTTGTCTGTTTGTTTGTTTTCAGAGTCGGAACATGACTATGCTTCACTTCTGCCTGCTAGTTGGACACAGTTTGATGAGAGAAGCAAACAGAAGAACAACAGGTAAATGTGTGACGTAACTCACACATTTGACAAGAGGGTGTGGTGCGTTTTTTTAACCCATTTTTTTCATGACTATTTTAATTAACATGCCCTTTTCACTCTACAAACGCAGGCCCTTCCACAATGAGATAGAGAAAAATAGGTAATGTGATTATGTTTGGAAAAACGAGCCATGTGTTTGAATGGTTAGCAGTCATACGTATTTTCGCTGTGATTTTTTTTTAGACGGGCACAACTGAAGAAGTGCTTGGAGAAGCTCAAGAAACAAGTCCCTCGAGCGCCGCGCTCGATGAACACCACACTTAACCTGCTCAGGCGAGCCAAGATTCACATCAAGGTAAGAAAGTAATAATCATAGATACAGTCACTTGCAATCGAACGCTAAAACCTCATGTTACTCCGGAACCAAATAAGCTAGAAATAACATTTCAGCCCAAAAAATGTGGCTAAGCTAACATTGTATTTTTGGCTTGGTTGAATATCATTACAGTCATACCTCGGTTTACAAACCCCTTAGCTTACAAACTTTTCGGTTTCCGAACGTTAAATTTATGTAAATTTTACCTTGGCATACGAACTATTTTTCGGGATACACACGGAACTGCCACAATGAGTGATGTGTCATTCGTGAACGAGCCCGTTCTAACAACAAAATGGCAGCCGACTGTTTTTGTCCTCTGTTCCCCGCCACCAGTCATCGATTAAAGCCACTTGATTGGTCAAGAACGCACCAGTGAGGGCGTGGGGGTTACAGACAGAGAGAGAGTGAGGCCGTTAAACATTAAAGAGACAGGTATACGACAGAGAGAAAATGGATAGAAAACAGTGAAATTTGGACTCGTTTCAATTTTGATAGTTGACTGCAAGGCCACCCACAGAAAAAGTGATCCTGTGACTGTAAAGTGACCTTGAGAGTTTTGAAAGGCGCTTGTAAATGAAATCTATTATTATAAATGGAATCAGGCTCCACAAATAACCCGCACAAGCCATCTGTACACTTGATGCAAAAAGCTATCAACCCAACTAAACAGAACACAATTGATGAGGAACTAGATAAAATTATTGCAGAGAAAGCACCTACAAGGGATCATTCCTCAAGATGGTGAAAGAAGAAGGTTACGTTCCTCATCAAGTGTTTAATGCTGAGGAAACCGGCCACTCCATTCCATCAAGCCATCAACGACCATCACACGGGTCAATAAAACCACTTTATTATACAGTACAGTCTATTTCTTCAAAATAAGGTATATTTCGTGTAGTTTTAAGGCTTATAAACTGAGAAAGTAGAAAATTGTTTTATGGGGACCTGGGAACAGATTATTCTCATTTTAATGGTTTCCTATGGGAAATAAATTTTTGAGATACACACTTACACACTCTGTCTGGGAACCAATTAAGTTCGTAAGCCAAGGTATCACTGTATTTTGGTGGAAGTGTTCCAAATGTGATGTAAGGTGAGTTTTTGAAGTTGGATTTCCCATATGTGCATGTGCTTGAAATATTTTACCTCATTCACTGCCAGACGATGTGCAAAGATGTATCCACTCCATTGCCAGGGTTTTTGTCATTTTCACTTGAATTCCTGGACCCACAGATGATTGAGTTATAGGACTACATATACACATTCAATGCTGCGTAAGAAACTTTCAAGTCTCTTCTTTCATCAAAAATAAAGTTAATTCCTAAATTATATGGGTCTGGAGTTATATGAGCTTCAAATGAGGGCTGCTGTACAAAATACAATGCAATATATACGTATGGGTTTATTTATATAACGCTTTAACAACAGCTGAAGCTGTAACAAAGCGCTAACATGGGGAAAAAAAAGGCAAATGCTGCCCCCTTGTGGAAGAGAAAAAACATTGCCAGAGGACTGACCAGCGCTTTATCCCTCACCCCCGCAAGAAAAACCAATACCCAAACAAATTCGGGAATGGTGCTCCATGTCATATTTTCAATTCCCGAATAAATTGTCATTTTTGCTCACGTCTCCACTCACCTTGTGTATTGTTTTTTTTATGACAGAAGCTCCAGGAGCAGGATGAGCGCGCCGAGAAGTTGAAAGGTCATCTGCGCTGGAAGCAGAGGGATCTACAGGTGCGTCTGGAGCAGCTGCAACGAGGTACTGAGCGCATGAGGAACGACAGCCAGGGGTCGACCATGTCGTCGGAGAGGTCGGACTCGGACAGAGGTGATTTTTTAATCTCGCGCTAAGAACCATTAACTCATTCACTGCAACACCATGTGCAAAAAAAAAACGTGTCCACTCCAGTGCCAGGGTTTTTGTCATTGTCACTCGAATTCCAGGATCCAAATAATATTTAGTTTTAGGACTATATAAACATTCGATGCAGCGTAAGAAACCTTAGACTCTCTTGTTTCATCAGCAAAAAAAAGAGTTAATTCCTAAATTATATGGGACTGGAGTTATATGAGCTTGAAATGAGGGTGACTGTACAAAATGCAATGCAATACAGTACATACATATTGGTTTATATAGCACTTTAACAACAGCTGAAGCTCTGACAATAATAATACATTTAATTTCTAAGCGCCTTTCAAAACTCTCAATGTCACTTTACAGTCACAGGATAAGTTTTTTTCTGTGGGTGAGCAGCGGCAGCCACACGCGCTAGCGTTCACTCAACCCGGAATAGCTCAAATAGATAGGAAGCTAGATAGATAGCTAATAGCTAGCTAGCTGGATATATAGCTTAAAGAGCTACAATGCGCTAACATGGAAAAAAAGGGAAATACTGCCTCATTTTGGAAAGGAAAAAACATTGCCAGAGGCCAGCGCTTTATCGGCACCCAAACAAGAAAAAACTAAATTCACAAATGTATTCGGGAATTGAACATTTGACGTAGAGCTGCGCTCCCGAATTTGCTCGGGTTTTGTATTTTCATGCTTGGGTGCCGATAAAGCGCTTGGCCAGTCCTCCGGCCATGTTTTTTTTTTTCCCACAAGGGAGCAGCATTTCCCTTTTTTCCATGTTAGCGCTTTATTCCAGCTACAGCTGTTAAAGCACTATATAATAATCACGATACATAAATATTGGTTTATACAGACGCTCCTCAACTTAAGAACGAGATACGTGCCGAACGGTTGTTCGTAAGGCAAAAAAAAAGTTTGTTAGCTAAATAAAGCGTTCGTAAGCCGAGGTATCACCGTATGCGTTGGATGACTTTCTTGTTTATTTCGCTCCTTACAGAAGACGTCGAGGTGGACGTGGAGAGCATCGTGTTTGCCTGCATGAACTCCGAAGAACCTTACATTGCATTCAATGCTTCCGATCACTGTTACTCCACCATGGATAAAGCTTGTCTATGACAGCAGCTACTATCATCGTCATCATGGCCGCCCGATGGGGGAGGTGGAGAGAACATTCCAACAATGAGGACAATAGAACTGCACAGGTACCCCCTCCCCCACTCTTTATTTTATTTTATTTTTAAACAGGCAGTTTATCAATATTGTTTGGAATGTTACTACACCCACAAAAGTAATCGTGATTTCGGTTATGCATCAGGCTGTGTCTGTTTGCACTGAAGAGAAGTTTACATCACTGGGATGGGACGGCCATGTTAAACATATCAAAAGCTATCAAGACATTGTTTGGGAATCTTGTTTCAGAAGAAAACAAAATAATCGACTTTAAGATGCCGACACTGACTTTTTTTTGCCCGTTTTAAATCAAGCGAAGCATTACAGTATATCCAGGGATGCATCTTGGGCCATTGCGCAATTTACTATGACGATTAGCGTATATTGCTACATGTTTTGTGCCGCATATGAGATACTTCTGTTTAAGGACAACCGACACCGTGTTTTTGTTTCCTAACTGACATCAGAAAAACATTTTATCGCACCTAAAATACCCAAAACACACAGGCTGATATTTTTAGTCAAATGCAAAAACACCAATAAAAATGAGTTAAAGTGTCCTAAAACTACTTCAAAATGACCCCGGAAATGGTGAGTTTCAGAAGGTCCCGCCCCCTTGTTCGTGACGTCACACAAGGACGTCTTGCCTTGCTCAAGAATCAAAACAATGGCTTCAGATTCGGAGAAGATGCTTTCTTGTTAATTCTCCAGTTATGAATATCATTCAAATAGTTCCGAAGAGGAAAGCATAAATGTTTGCAATCGATTAAAGAAGTTCTTCCATGTCAATTCGAGCCGTCTGGACTCCAATGTAGCGTCCCAGAAAATGCACAAGATGGCGCGCAAGCTCCGTTGGAAATGGGCTGATTTGTCCGCTGGGAATTTGTGTCAACTAGTATCAAATAGTAGTCTTGGTGCAACACACAACGATTCACCATCGCGTTTTTTATGTTTTCCTTCTAATTTCGCCATCATCATGAATCAACCCGATGTTTTCAGACCAAACAAAGTACCCAAAATGCATTGTGTGTCACTTTCTCGGTCAGGGGCGTTCCTTCAGTGACGTCACGTCAAGCATCGTCACCAACTCGAAAACAAGACTTACTGAATATTCAGCGCGAGTCATAAAACATAAAATATAGGTAGATGCGGTGGAATCGCTCTCTGTAAAATACGTTCAGTCGCAGTCATTTGAAGTGATTTTACAAATTATGGACACAACTTGTCCGGAGGCGTCGGTTGTCCTTTAAAATAGCTTAAAAAAACACATGTAGTTAAAGGACAACCGACACCAAGTTGCGTCCACAAGTAGCGTATTTTACAAAGATTCAACCGCATATCGCTATATTTTACGTTTTAAGACTCACACTGAATATTCAGAAAGTCTTGTTTTCGAGTTGGTGACGATTCCTGACGTGATGTCACTTCGCGGAACAATCAGCCCATTTCCAACGGAGCTTGGGCGCCATCTTGTGCATTTTCTGGCACGCTACATTGGAGTCCTGACGCCTTAAAATGACACGGAAGGACTTCTTTAATCGATTGCAAACATTTATGCTTTCCTCTTCGGAACTATTTGAATCATATTCATAACTGGATGAGTAACAAGAAAGCATCTGAAGCCATTGTTTTGATTCTCGACGAAGGCAAGACGTCTTGGTGTGACGTCACGAACAAGCGGGCGGGACTTTCTGGAACTCGGCATTTCCGAGGTCATTTTGAAGTAATTTTGGGACACTTTAACTAATTTGTATTGGTGTTTTTGCATTTGACTAAAATATCAGCTGTTTTGGGTATTTTAGATGCTCTGAAACGTTTTTCTGATGTCATTTAGGAAACAAAAAAGTGACGTCGGTTGTCCTTTAAGAGTTGCGAGTATATGGCAAGTGAAAAACAGGTAACATAATAATTTGATGGTCATCATTACGCAAGTATGTGACTGTGATTCATTTGATGTATTTGCACACTCGA
Organism: Hippocampus bargibanti; assembly: GCF_051943395.1. Taxonomy (NCBI): domain Eukaryota; kingdom Metazoa; phylum Chordata; class Actinopteri; order Syngnathiformes; family Syngnathidae; genus Hippocampus; species Hippocampus bargibanti. The sequence goes on from NC_142735.1 coordinate 1,149,833, forward strand.
GTTCTTAGTTATGACGTGTGAGTTTTGATGCCTGGTGGATACAAAAAAAAAATCAATTCTTGCACAGCCATGGTTCTTCTTCTCGATCACTATTAACAACTTTTAGGTAATGATTTCGCTGTATTACATTTATCATTTGGTATTTAATAACTGATGGCATATTTTAACCTCACCTTTTGTATATGCGAAAATGCCTTATTACCATTTTACTGCTGTTTTATGAATGCATTCAGACTCCCTCCGCCCAGGAATATCATGTAGCAATTTTTTTTGTAATGGTGTATATGAATAAATACATATTTTCTATATTTTTCGAGTTTGGGTTTTTTTATTCAACAAAGGAACACAAATGTGGTATCCATTTATTGTCATAAGCACATTGCATTGATTTTTCTGAGCACATTCTTCATTTTTTTGGTTTTGTTGACGATCATCCTTTTGAGTGCTTAATTTAATTTTATTGACTAAGCCGTTGTTACAATATATATATTTTTTTCATAATTAATCAGTTTTAAAAAAAAGGGAAAAAGAGGTAAAAATCCAACCCGGATCAATTTGCATCCGACAGTGAATTCTGAAATGTGTACGAAGGCAAGCTGCATAAGAGTCCTGTAAACGCAAATACAGCAATACCTTGGCTTACAAACTTAATTGCTTCCCAGAAAGTGTCTGTAAGGTGAAAAGTGTGTATTCCAAACATTAATTTCCCATAGGAAACCATTAAAATGAGAATAATCTGTTCCCAGGTCTCCATAAAACATAATTTTCAACTAAATAAGCCTTAAAACTACACACAATATACCTTATTTTATGCATAATAAATATGCTATGGTATTATAATTATAGAAATAAACTGTACTGGATAATAAAGTCGTTTTATTTACCTTTGTGGTGGCCGTTGATGTCTTGATGGAATGGATAGTTTTTTTGCATAAAGTGTCTTAAGGAGCTCTGGGTTGTACATCTTAGAAGTTGTGATATTGCAACAGAAACCGATGCAGGCAGACACACTAGAAACTTTATTAATAGCGGATTCCCTTGCTTGTATGTTGTCTTCAAATTGTACAGATGGCTTGTGCGGGTTATTTGTGGAGCCTGATTGATGGGATATTTTAACCTTGCAGTCTACACTCCGCCTTTGAACTATCAATCAAGTTGAAACGAGTCCAAATTTTTTCTATCCATTTTCTCACCATTTCACTTTTTTTTTTTTTGGTTTCAAGCTCTGTCGTCTCCCTTTTGTGTGTGTGTCTGTTTCTGCCTGCGTCTCCTCCCTCCTCTACCACGGATCTTGACCAATCACGTGCGGCTTTAACCGAAGACTGAGGGCGGGGAATAGAGTAAAAAAAAAAAGCCGGCTGCCAATTCAGGAGCTCCAAGAACCAGTTCGTTTGCGAACGACACATCACTCGTTGTGGCGCTCTGTGTGTTTCCCAAAAAATAGTTCGTATGCCAAGATTATATCGTCACGAATTTAACGTTCGCAAAGCGAAAAGTTTGTTAGCTAAAGCGATCGTAAGCAGAGATATCACTGTATGAATTTTTGATGAAGGCGAGAGAGGGGGGAGGGAGTTGCTTCCGAGTCGCTATTCAACATTTTGAGTGGATTTCGTCTTACGACCATTTGGACTTACGACCGTTTGGTCGGAACGGAACTCGGTCGTAAGTCGAGAGAGAAACGATTTTCAATCACATGATCAGGATGTCTGAGGCGGCCGTGACTTAGCTCTGCTCCGGCTTTCGTGATGTCCACTAGCGCATTAGCAGTTTGCTTCCTCCCAGAGGTGTGTTATGTAGTCCGATGAGTTCGTCTTGACAAAAATGCATTCCTGCACTGAGGACGGGTTGAAGAAAAAATGTCCCTGAATTTCCAAGGTCAAGGAATCATCACACATATTGTTTCTTCTGAGCTTGTGAGGCCAAGCCTTTCGCTTTCTCTTTCGCTGCCAGCGCCGTCTCTCTCGCACGCTCTGTTGCTGCTTCCGCCAAACTCCTTGATGGTGTTTCCCCTGCAAAACAAATAATTCAGAATGTACAGTGGGCATTGATCTGGTGAAGACAAAACGGCTGTTCCTCATTGGTAGAATGTTACAGTGATACCTTGGCTGACAAACTTAATTGGTTCCCAGACAGAGTGTGTACGGCAAAAAGTATGTATCCTAAAAAATAATTTCCCATAGGAAACCATTAAAATGAGAATAATCAGTTCCCAGGTCCCCATAAAACATAATTGTCTACTTTCTAATTTTCTAAGCCTTAAAACGACAATACCATATATATATATATATATATAAAAATATACCATATTTTATGTATAATGTGCTATGGTATTATAATTAAAGAAATAAACTGTACAGTATAATAAAGTGGGTTTATTTCGTTTTGTGATGGTCGTTGATGGCTTGATGGAATGGAGTGGCCGGTTTCATCAGCAATAAACACTTGATGAGGAACGTAGCCAGTGACGTGCGGTGAGGTTCATGGCTGGTGAGGCACTGACGTCATCAATGACGTCATCACTCGTCTCTACTTAGTATTTTAACGGTAAATTCAGCGATTTTGAAAAAAATCCTAAAACTGTGACGTTAAATGGACAAGAACTTTAAAGTACAAATCACTAAATACATCTAACTGTTTAATTTATATTTTCATTTGATATTTCCATGACAGCTTTCCATGATGACAGGTGAGGCACTGCCTCACTGCCTCCACTGACTGCACGTCACTGAACGTAGCCTTCTTTCACCATCTTGAGGAATGATCCCTTGTAGGTGCTTTCTCTGTGATAATTTTACCTAGTTCCTCATCAATTGTGTTCTGTTTAGCTGGCTTGATAGCGTTTTGCATCAAGTGTACAGATGGCTTGTGCAGGTTATTTGTGGAGCCTGATTAATATGAATTTTAATCTTGAAACTTTGAAAATGAACTTTTCAACGTCATTTTAGTATTCTGAGATGTACCTCTAAGTCGGTTGTCAAAATGGACTCAACAAGGAAAATTGAAATCCCTCTTGTCAAAGTGCCCCACTTTGGTGCACAGTTAAACAACATAAGCTTTGTGCAAATGTTTTTTTCTGATAAAACAATACTGCCACTGGACTGAAAAGAATATTTTGCGAACGTATTTTCTTTTCATCTTTCCTTAAAGGACAACCGACGCCGCCGGACAAGTTGTGTCCATAATTTGCAAAATCACTTGAAAGACTTCTACTGAGCGTGTTTTAGATTCCACCGCATTTAGCTATATTTTACGTTTTAAGACTCACGCTGAATATTCCGGAAGTCTTATTTTTGAGTTGGTGACGAGTCCGTACGTGACGTCACTGAAGGAACGCCCCTGACCGAAAAAAGGACACATTGTAGCAGTCCTTCCATCACCTCAATGTATTTTGCTGTACTTGTTTGGTCTGAAAACTTCGTGTTGCACCAAAAAGAGACAGAAGAGGGCGACAAAGCTCCATATAAGGAATTAATCAGCCTGTGGAAACGGGCTGATTAATTCCTTACACGGCTTTGTCGCCATTTTCTGCCTTTTTTGGGTGCGACATTTCCCACCCCTGATGCCTCAAAATGACATGGAATAAATTATTTAATCGATTGCAAACATGTATGCTTTCTTCTTCAGAACTATTTGAATCATATTCATAACTGAATGAGTAACAAGAAAGCATATTCTCCGAATCTGAAGCCATTGTTTTGATTCTCGAGCAAGGCAAGGCGTCCTGGCGTGATTGCACAAACAAGGGGGCGGGACCTTCTGAAACTCGCCATTTCCGGGGTCATTTTGAAGTAGTTTTGGGACACTTTAACTCATTTTTATTAGTGTTTTGCATTTGACTAAAAATATCAGCCTGCATGTTTTGGGTATTTTAGATGCTATAAAACGTTTTTCTGATGTCAGTTAGGAAACCAAAAAAAATGGTGTCGGTTGTCCTTTAATTAATCGCAATCAAGTATTTGGAGCACTTCATATAAATAGGCTTCATACCTTGCATTTTGGCCAGCACGTATTCAAAACCCTTCATGGTGTTGGTAACGCTCTTCTTAAACCTTGCGAGCCCGAATTCCTTCAAAAAGACAAGTTAACATTCAACTTAAAACAGACGGTTTCATTTTAGTCGATCAAATCTTGGCATCCACCATCACATAACGTTCTCGGGTCAATTCTAAGTTGTTCTCTTGTGCGCTGACTGACCTGGACAGCCCTTGAGAGTCCATACACGTTGGAAGAAATCCAAGCTTCTCGACGTATCTCCGTCCAGGTGCCATTCTCGGGGTTAATTCTGTACTCGCAACGCTCTTTCACAGACTGGTGCCAAAGAGAGACACATATAGACAACATGAGGTTAGCGCTGGCCAGGGCCTCTGGCAATATTTTTTTTCCTTTTCCACCAGGGGAAAAGCGATATATAAACGAATATGTATAGCATTGCATTTTGAAAAGCCGCCCTCATTTCAAGCCCATATAACTCCAGACCTAAATAATTGAGGAAATAACTTTTTCTGACGAAAGAAGAGAGTCTGAGGTTTCTTAACGCTGCATCTAATGTTTATATAGTCCTAAAACTCAATATTCTGTGGGTCCGCGAATTCAAGTGACAATGACAAAAACACAAATTTTTGCACGTCTGGCAGTAAAGTCTCGTTATATCGATATCGGATATATCGATAGTCCCGGTTATATTGATACTATTTCTATGCACGCACGGAGAAAATTACATGCAAACAGGGTCGGATATATCGATAGTCCCGGTTATATCGATATTTTTTCGGACTCCCTTGAATATCGATATAACGAGACTTTACTGTATATACATTTGTGTGTGTGTGTGCGCGCCAATACAGACGCTCCCCAATTTATGAACGATACATTACGAACACTCGTTCGTAAGGTGAATTTTTTTCGTAAGTTGCTTCAGTGCTATATTTTGTATGGAATGTGTGTTTAAGGCTTATACATGTATGTTTAAAGGACGTCTCCGGACAAGTTGCGTCCATAATTTGTAAAATGGCTTCAAATAACTTCTACTGATTTTACAACGATTCCACCGCATATAGCTATATTTTACGTTTTAAGACTCGCGCTGAATATTCAGGAAGTCTTGTTTTTGAGTTGGTGACGAGTCCGTTTGTGACGTCACTAAAGGAACGCCCCCTGAACGAAAAAAGGACACATTGTAGCAGTCCTTCCATCACGCCAATGTATTTTGCTGTATTGTTTGGTCAAAAACCTTGTGTTGCACCCAGAAGCCACCAGAAGAGGGTGTCCAAGCTCCATATAAGGAATTTATCAGCCTGTGCAAAGCCTGTGGAGGTGGCCATTTTGTGCCTCTTTTCTGGTGATCGTTTCTCCCCAATGTGGCCTCAAAATGGCATGGAATAAATTCTTTAATCAATTGCAAACATGTATGCTTTCCTCTTCAGAACTATTTGAATCATATTCATAACTGGATGTGGCACAAGAAAGCAGATTCTCCGAATCTGAAGCCATTGTTTTGATTCTCCAGCAATGCAAGACGTCTTGGCGTGACGTCACAAACTGGAGGCGGGACTTTCTGAAAATGCCCAATTTGCAGCTCAATTTTTTGCAGATTTTGGACACTAAGTCATTTTTATTGGTGTTCTGTATTTGAATAAAAATATCATACTGCATGTTTTGGCTATTTTAGATGCTGTAAAACGTTTTTCTGATGTCAGTTAAGAAACAAAAAAGTGACATCGGTTGTCCTTTAAGGCTTATATAGGTAACCTGTATTGGTTTTTACTGAAAAATAAACATTTATAATAATAATAATACATTTCATTTTAAAGCGCCTTTCAAAACTCAAGGTCACTTTATCGTCACGGGTTCGTTTTTTTTCTGCGGGTGAGAAGCGGCAGCCACACGCGCCAGCGTTCACTCAACCGGGAAGTAACTCAAATAGATAGAAAGCTAGCGAACAGATAGCCAGCTAGACAGTTCGCTAACTAGCTAGATAGCTATATAGCTAATAAATAGCCAGCTACATAGCTAGCTAGCTAGACAGATAGCCAACAGCTAGACAGCTAGCCAGCCAGCTATATAGCTAATAGCTAGCGTGCTAGATAGCCGGCCATCCAGCTAGAAAGCAAATAGAGAGCAAATAGCTAGCTAGCAACATTTACAAAAATATAGGCTCTGTAAAGCTTGTTCGTAACTACAATGTTCGTAAGTAGGGGGAGCGTCTGTTTACTGTTATCAGTACCATGAGACGAGCATGACTGATGTTCCACGTCAGTGTGGTCATCAAATTTTTCTGCGGGTCCACAACAGAGTCCTCCACGATGTAAGCGCAGCTAGCCATGTGCTTTGGAAGATAGCGTTCCATCCAGCGCGGAGCGCGGCTTGTTTTGGTCAAAAGACGTCTGGAAATGAGGCAGTTGCTTGGCGTCACCTCTCGGAAAATGATGTCTTCAGTCAGAACATGGTTACTGAAAGGTAAACAAAAATAAGTACATTAGTGAGACTATTTGAGTTATTCGCCGAGCTCGCTTACGATTGGCCGCCTAGAATATGAGGGCGGGGAGGAAATCCCTCTTCCGAGTTGACGCTCCAGAAGGACGCGATGCATCACAAAAAGTAATGGCTGCTGACATGTAATTCGGTAATTATGTGCCAGCTGCTTCAGTAATGGCTTACCGAAGACCCACAGATATACAGTGATACCTTGGCTTACGAACTTCCCAGACAGTGTGTAAGGCGAAAAGTGTGTCTCCCAAAAATTTATTTCCCATAGGAAACCATGAAAATGGGAATAATCTGTTCCAGGGCCCCATAAAACATCATTTTCTAAGCCTTAAAACTACACAAAATATACCTTATTGTATGTATAATAAATGGATATGGTATTATAATTAAAGAAATAAACTGTACTGTGTAATAAAGTGGTTTTATTTACTTTTGTGATGGTCATTGATGGCTTGATGGAATGGAGTGGCCGATTTCATCAGCATTAAACACATAATGAGGAACGTAAACTTCTTCTTTCACCATCTTGAGGAATGATCCCTTGTAGGTGCTTTCTATGTCATAATTTTATCTAGTTCCTCATCAATTGTGTTGTTTAGCTGGGTTGATAGCTTTTTGCATCAAGTGTACAGATGGCTTGTGCGGGTTGTTTGTGGAGCCTGATTGATGGGATATTTTAACCTTGCAGTCTACACTCTGCCTTTGAACTATCAAAGTTGAAACTCTCTCACTGTCGTATGCCTGTCTCTTTAATGTTTAAACCACCTCCCCTCACTACTGTGTTCTTGACCAATCACATGGCTTTAACCGAAGACTGGGGGCAGGGAATAGAGGACAAAAACAGTCGGCTACCATTTTGTTGTTAGAAGAATGGGCTCATTCGCGAACGACACATCGCTCATTGAGGCGAAAAAAGTTCGTCTGCCAAGGTAAAATTTTCATAAATGTAACATTCGCAAACTGAAAAGTTCGTAAGCCAAGGGCTTTGTAAACCAAGGGATCACTGTATTTGGCCTCACCTGTATGGGTTTGGATACCGTTGCCAGAAAGCAACGCAAACTTGGTCCCAAGAACTTTTCAGCAAATCTGCGCAGCAGAAATACTTGACCATGGTTCCCTCTGGTTGGTATGGAAACAAAACTGTGGAAATCAAACGCAAGGCGGTTTGGGGGGGGGGAAAGGGGAATAACTGGCCGATTTGAGAGTAATTAACTGCTACCCTGGCATCCTTTCACTGGCTCCCTATACATTTAAAGTTCTTTTCAGGATTGTATTATTTGTTTTCAAATCCTTAAATGCTCATACAACTCTACACACCTTCCCGACGACACCTCGGGTCTGCTGACCAGCCATTATTAGGTCTTCCAAAAACTAAACAGAGGCTCAGACGGGATCAAGCCTTCTCCGTTGTTGTTTCTACTCTCTGGAATGACCTGCCAACAGTTTTTTTAAGCATTCGGAAAAGCCCCGTTGCTGCCCATCTTTAAAACCTGCCTCAAAACTCACTTGTACTCTTTGACGTTTGACTCAGCATGATTCAGACATGATCTTAGTTTTTCTCCCTGGTGCTTACTACTATCTTTGTGACTTCTTTATTTCCTGTACGTGAAAGCCGTCCATCTTAAGCAATTTGTTGCAGCTTCAGCTGTTGTTAAAGCGCGATATACATCAATATACATTGTATTGTAATCAAATGGCTATCCAACACTTCGCCCACTCGCCGAAGAGCCATCACAATCTAGTTTCATTACATTACCCACACGAGAACTGTCATTGAATTAATTAAAAATATATTTACATGTTTCGTATCACAGCGGTCCTATCTCACGTCCACATTCGTCTACTAACCAAGTTAGCACGCGCTAGCATAGCAAAATTATGAATGAACGACCGGAGAACTCCGCGCGGTCAAGAATACGTTCAATAATAATTTCAGAAGAGAAAATGGTCACCTGTATGGAAAAATTCTTCATAAGACGAGCATTTTCATGTTTTTTTTTCAAGCTCCAGGTTGTGATTAAACGTGACAAATATCCCACAGTCAAACTCCACACGGAAGTCATCGAAGGTCACCATTTGACGTCATATCCGCCACCGTGAACCGGCGTTATTTACATTTGACCACTTGAGGGCACAAAAAGACTGCGGTGGTGTTTTGTAAATATTAATGAATTGTATTTATTTATTTCTGATTTGGCTAATGACGTCTGGGTTATTTTGTCTATTAACTGTAATATTTTGAGATTTTACTCTATGTATGACTGAAAAAAAGCCATATTTATTTACTTACTGCTGAGTCATTCTGGAGTCTTGAAGTTTGACTGGAAACAGCTGCTGCAGTCATCGTCATGGAAGTGATGATCAAGTAGGTTTGCAATTCCTTTGTTTTTACTTGATCTATGCAATCCTGTGACAAGCCCGTTGTGTGGCATAAAAATGCATTCGCATAATTTTTAATTTACAACAGATTAATTTCTTACAGACAGTGTTTTTAGGTGCTCAATTACCTGACATGTTTCGGCGTATACTTCCGCCTTTGTCAGAGTGTCACGGATCGTAATATTCTTATTACATTACCTTTGTTAGATTTATTCAATAAAGAACGTAAAACACTTGCACAGTTTAAGTAGCTCGGTAAATGAAAAGCACGCATCGCTACCAATGATTATCTTATTTATTCGGGAATTGAAAATATGACTTGGAGCGCCATTTCCGAATTTTTTCAGGTTTTTTTTTTTTTTTTCTTGTTTGGGGCTGACAATGGCTACTGGCAATGTTTTTTTTCCTTTCCACAAAAGGACAAGTTAGCTAATAGACAGCAAATAGCTAGCTAGGTAGCCAGCTAGGTCGCCATCTAGGTAGCCAGCAAGATACAGTAGCTAGCTAGATAGCCAAGCATTGTTCGTATGTTTTTTTTTTCAACAAATTAACAATGACTTAACAATTAGTTATTATAAACCTAATGAAGGGTTGATTTCAGTGGACCGCAAGATACAAATGTTATGTAACAGTATAAAACACACACACACACACACACACACACACACACACACACACACACACACACACACACACACACACACACACACACACACACACACACACACACACACACACACCTGTTTCCAAGGGTTTGTGAGGTCCGGATAACTCCAGATACGGAGTGAGGACCACTGTTGCTGTTAAATTTAGAGAAGAACCGGTGTTACATTTGAACACTAAATGTCACCATTTTCCACTTCAACTTCTTTAAAAAGAAATAAATAAGAAGTGGATGTGAAACTGAAATAACAGCAGGAGTGGGGTTTCTGAATGGGTACATTCAAAGTCCTCACCCTTGTCGTGAATTTGTATAAAATATCATTTTACTTTTTGTGGTATGAACTTTTTCCTCTCATTAACCACGCACACACACACACACAGTGAGTAAAAAGTGTGTGTATCCAAGTGAAATGAAAATACACAGCAAAAAAAATCTTTTTGGGTGAATTTGTGAGGACCTTTCTGAAACTTTAACAGATGCATATACAGACACTCTAGAAGCCTTTAGAATGAAAAACCTGTGAGGCCCGGCCAAAAGGTCCTCACTTGTCAAAAATGTCCTCACTACGTATGTTATAAAATATTAGTGGTCCTCACAAGAATAGTCATACAAAAACAGACACACACACACACAACTCAGCATTGTGGTTGATAGCCAATGTTAATTTTACATGTTTTCCACGAGGGAAGCGATCTCTAATTAATTCTGCATATTGACAATATTTCTCAAAGCACTGGAACAAACATCAAATGCAAGGCGCAAGGCATGCCCCCCCCCCCCCCCCTGTCGATGATATAAGTCAAACACTCTATATGTGAATCTCTGGAACATAAAGGAATATGTAGGCTAAGCCATAAAATCGGTCCTGTGGGTGTACAGCTATCCTGACTCTGGCTACAGGCATTCTCTTCGCAGGAAAATGAAAACACTTATACAAGCCACAATCCGTCTGTTTTTTTCCCCCAATGCTTTATTTGCTTTTGAATCCTCAGCTGGATTGTTCAGAAAGACGTCAAGAAGTTGATGGATTGATTTGTTTATCTCAACAAACAGTCTCTTTTTTTCCTGAAAGTTTGTTTAGATAATAATTATAATAATACATTTCATTTATAAGCGCCTCTCAAAACTCTCAAGGTCACTTTACAGTCACAGGATAATTTTTTCTGCGGGTGAGCAGCGGCAGCCACACGCGCCAGCGTTCACTCAACCCGGAAGTACCTCAAGTAGATAGAAAGCTTGCTAGCTAGCTAATATATAGCTAATAGATAGCGAACAGCAAACTAATATATAGCTAATAGATAGCGAATAGCTAGCTAATAGATCACTAATAATAATAATAATAATAATAATAATTGGATTTGCCTTTATTAGTCACGCAGTGGAGAAATTTACATTTCACAGCAGCAAAGTGATGAAAGGAATGAAAGTATAATAATAATAATAATAATAATAATAATAATAATACATTTCATTTATAAGCGCCTTTCAAAACTCTTAAGGTCACTTTACAGTCACAGGATAAGTTTTTCTGCGGGTGAGCAGCGGCAGACACGCGTCAGCGTTCACTCAACCCAGATGTACCTCAAATAGATAGAAAGCTAGCTAGCTAGATAGTATATAGCTAATAGATAGCAAACAGCTAGCTAATATATAGCTAATAGATAGTAAATGGCTTCCTAATAGATCGCTAATAAAAATAATAATAATAATAATACATTTCAATGATAAGCACCTTTCAAAACTCTGTTTTTTTTATGTGGGTGAGCAGTGGCAGCCACACGCGCCAGCGTTCACTCAACCCGGAAGTACCTCAAGGAGATAGAAAGCTAGCCAGCTAGCTAATAGATAGCGAACAGCTAGCTAATAGATAGCTAATAGATAGCAAATAGCTAATAATAATAATAATAATAATAATAATAGATGGGGATTATAGACCCACGAGGTGTTGTCCTTACTGTTTATACCGAAACAAGGGTTTCTATTTGACATGGTGTGTGTCCTTTTTGCGAGTGGCAGTTTAGCTCATGGGTCGAAGGTGTGTTGTTGATAAAACACAACCATCAAAGCGCATGCAGAGACTGGGCGAAAATAAAATAAAAATAATTTAAAAAAAACACAGACAGCGAGCGATTCTTAATTGAAATCCTTTTTTTAAGGACGCTCTCGAACATTCTCCTTGTCACCTCATTGCACTTGAGTCACATGATCTGGTTTCTCATGTTCCGTTAAAAGGAATCCCCGCTGTGGCATCTGATCTGAAGCGCTGTCACAGGTCAACATAATTAACTTCCTGTGGAGGTAGAAGAAGCAGCGGTGGCGGTTACAGTAAATGCAGATGATTCAAATGTCACTCGATTTGCAGTAAAAACCACCACAATAAAATCACCTCAAAAAAAAAAAAAAATGTGTGAAATATCATTCAAAAGGTTTCTTCAGCCGTCATCTGTACTTCTTTGAAGGTGTCTGACGTTTCGCTTCTTATCCAAGAGGCTTCGTCAGCGAACTAACATTTTTGCTGGTAGTTTCGGCCCTATATATATCTCCCTACTGTCCAGACGTGGCGGTACCAGACTCTGCTATGATAGGTCCCTCCTCTCAGGTTGAGGGGAGCAGAGGACTACTTCCTGAGGCTACACTGGTTACTTCTATTGTCCTGACTGATTACTTCTATTGTCCTGCCTGACTATGGGGTCTACGACTGGCCTGATTGCCCCATTTGCACTGGTATCACCTCACCTCAGGGAGTAGTCTTCTCCTCCCTAATGCTACACTGATTACTTCTATTGTCTTGACTGATTACTTCTATTGTCCTGCCTGACTATGGGGTCTACGACTGGCCTGATTGCCCCATTTGCACTGGTATCACCTCACCTCAGGGAGTAGTCTTCTCCTCCCTGAGGCTACACTGATTACTTTTATTGTAGTCTTCTCCTCCCTGAGGCTACACTGATTACTTTTATTGATTTGACTGATTACTCCTATTGTCCTGCCTTACTATGGGGTCTGGTCCTGGTGACATGGCAAAGTGAGGTACATGCAGTATGTTAACTCATTCACTGCCAGACAATGTGCAGTGCCAGGGTTTTTGTCATTATCACTCGAATTTCAGGACCCAGAGAATATTGAGTTTTAGGACTACAGAAATATTCAATGCAGCGTAAGTGACCTTAGAGTATCTTCTTTCAACAGAAAACATAGTTAATTCCTAAATTATATGGATCTGGAGTTATATGAACTTGAAATGAGGGCAGCTGTCCAAAATACAAGTTTTGTTAGTTGGGAATTGCGCTCAATGTCATATTTTTAATTCCCTACAAAATAGGGTAATCAGGCCAGTCAGGACAATAGGAACAATCAGTGGAGCCGCAGGGAATAGTCCTCTGCTCCCCCCCAACCTGAGAGAAGGGACCTATAATAGCAGAGTCCGGCACCGCCATGTCTGGACAGTAGGGATATATACATAGGGCCGAAACTACCAGTAAGACTTTAGTTCGCTGAAGAAGTTTCTTGGATAAGAAGAGAAACGTCCGACACCTTCAAAGAAGCACAGATGACGGCTGAAAAAAAACCTTTTCATCGTAAGTGTTGTTGAAGCGCTATATGAAGCATTGTTTGTATTGCATTGTATTTTGGACAGCCGCCCTCATTTCAAGCTCAGATAACGCCAGACCCATATCATTTAGGAATTAATGCTTTTTTTTCTGACGAAAGAAGAGAAGTCTAAGGTTTTTTTTTTTTTTTTAACTTGTGGTTTTGTTTGATACTTTGGACTTTTCTGTTCTGATGACTTTGATGTTTTAGATTTTGTTCCTGCTGACTTTAATTTACTACAATTTGTCAAATACACCCTGCTTCCCTGTGAGAACCTCACACTATAAAGAATAAACAATTGCAGATTCTGAGAAGGCGACAAGTCAAATCATCCAGAAAAGTCTTTCTGGATAAAAAAAGGAATTAACTCGTTTTTTTCGAATGAAAGAAGAAAGTCTAAAGTTTATAACTCAAAAACTCAATATTCTGTGGGTCCTGGAATTTTGAGTGACAATGACAAAAACCCTGGCACTGGAGTCTGTGTAAGCTCTCAGTCGTACAGGAGTGGTCCATCGATGAAAAGTTTTCTTCAGCCGTCATCTATACTTCTTTGAAGGTGTCGGATGTTTCGCTCCTCATCTGAAAAGCTTCGTCAGCGAACTAAAATTGTGCTGGTCGCTCTGGCAGTGAACACATATTTCCACATTGTCTGGCAGTGAATTAATTAAGATAAACAATGTTTATTTTATTTTTGGGGGTCATACACTGCCTTGTGATTACAGTGATACCCTGGCTTACAAACTTAATTGGTTCCCAGACAGAGTGTGTAAGGTGAAAAGTGTGTATCCCAAAAATTAATTTCCCATAGGAAACCATTAAAATGAGAATAATCTGTTCCCAGGTCCCCATAAAACAGAATTTTCTACTTTCTAATTTTCTAAGCGTTAACACTACACAAAAAATATACCTTATTTTATGTATAATAAATGCTCCATTGTATTATAATTAAAGAAATAAAATGTACTGAATCATAAAGTCGGTTTTTTTTTACCTTTGTGGTGGTTGTTGATGGCTTGATGGAATGGAGTGTCCGGTTTCATCAGCGTTCAACACTTAATGAGGAACGTACCTTCTTCTTTCACCATCTTGAGGAATGATCCCTTGTAGGTGCTTCCTCTGCGATAATTTTACCTAGTTCTTCATCAATTGTGTTCTGTTTAGCTGGGTTGATAGCTTTTTGCATCAAGTGTACAGATGGCTTGTGTGGGTTGTTTGTTGAGCCTGATTGATGGGATATTTTAACCTTCCAGTCTACACTCTGCTTTATCAAAGTTGAAACAAGTCCAACTTTCACTGTTTTCTATCCATTTTCTCACCATTTCACTTTTGTTGTTTTTTTTCACTTTTGTTTTTTTGTTTCAAGCTCTGTCGTCTCCCTTTCGTGTGTGTGTGTTTTCTCACTCTCTCTCTGTCATCTGCCTGTCTCTTTAATGTTTAACCTCCCCCCCTTCACTGGCTTGTGCGGGTTATTTGTGGAGCCTAATTGATGGGAAATTTAACCTTGCAGTCTACACTCTGCCTTTGAACTATCAAAATTGAAACAAGTCCAAATTTCACTGTTTTCTATCCATTTTATGACTCTCTCTCTGTCGTCTGCGTGTCTCTTTAATGTTTAAACCACTTCCCCTCACTGCAGCGTTCTTGACCAATCACATGGCTTTAACAGAAGACTGGGGGCGGGGAATAGAGGACAAAAAATGTCGGCAGCCATTTTGTTTTTTGGAGAACGGCTTAGCTCTCTCTCTGTCGGTAACCGCCCCCCCCTCAGTACTGCGTTCTTGACCAATCACATGGCTTTAACCGAAGAGGCCATTTTGTTTTTTGGACAACGGCCTCACTCTCTCTCTGTCTGTAACCCCCACCCCGCTGCCTTCTTGACCAATCACGTGGCTTTATCCGAAGACTGGGGGCGGGGAATAGTGGACCAAAACAGTCGGCTGCCATTTCCTTGTTAGGAGAACTCATTGTGGCAGCTCCGTGTGTATCCCAAAAATAGTTTGTATGCCGAGGTAAAATTTTCATTAAATGTAACATTCGTAAACCGAAAAAAGTTCGTAAACCGAGTTATCACTGTATTTTGTGTCTCAAACTCCCAAATGGCTAAATAAACTACGGCATGCGTCATGATTTTACTCAGTTCAACATCGACATGGAAACAATAGACAAACATTCACAGAGACAAATTCCCCAGTCGTTACTTTGCACCACAAACGCAAAATGCCAACATGTTGAAATTGCCTTCCGGCATCTCATACAGCGGTCGGCGGGTGTCTGCCGTTGCGTCCGTTGACCGTTAGCCGCCTCATAGAGCGAGTCCTGAAGGAGCCCTCAGGGTGGAAAGAATCCGGCTTATCCTCGCAGCGGAAGACCATTAAGAATCCATTCCGGTAGTTTTTATTCATCCAGCCGTAGAGGAGAGGGTTGGCAAAGGTAGAACACATGGCCACGATATGAAACACGGTGTAGATCAGTTTATACTCCTTGAACACGAGAACCAGGTCCAGATCGCTCGCCAGTTGAAAAATGTGAAAGGGCAACCAGCAGATAGCAAACACCACCACCACCAGCGCCAACATCTTGGTGGTTTTTTTGCGTCGCGTGATGGCATCGTTGCGTGTAGATGGACTGATGTGATTCTTCAGTTTGACCCAGATGCAAATATAAGCGTAACTGATAATCGCTAAAGGGACAATATACTGCAGGAGAAGCATGGAGAGACTGTAGATGACGCCGTCCCTGCTGGTCCCATGTGGCCATTTCTCAGAGCAGACGGCAAAATGCAGATTAATAGACGGGATCTCTTCGTAACGGTACTCTCTGAAGATCGCCAAAGGTGCCGCCAAGACCGCCGCGAGAGTCCAAGTGAAAGCCATGATGAGGAAACTGGAACGCCAGGTGAGGCGTTGACCCAGGTAGAAGACGATGCAGCGGTAGCGCTCCAGGGCGATGACAGTCAGGGTTAGGATTGACACGTGGACGCTAAGAGCTTGGGCAAAGGGTACCATGTGGCATAGCACGGCGCCAAACTTCCATTCGTCCAGCAACGTGTAGACTAGCGTGAAGGGTAGGCACAAAGTGTCCACTAGCAAGTCTGCTAGCGCCAAATTAGCTATGAAGAAGTTGGTAACCGTTCGCATATTCCTGTAGCGGATGATCATGTAGATGACAAGCGCGTTTCCGAGAAGTCCGAGCAGGATGATGAGGGAATACGCCGTGATGAGGGTGATCTGCACTCCGAGGTGCTTGGTAACGTCTGAGTGGAAACCATGAGGGTTTAAATCCATGCTTTCGTTGGGTAGAATCCACAAGCCGATTTCATCACGTTCCCATTCTCCTGTTCGGTTTGAGGTGTCTGAAGGTCGCATTTCTCCTCCGGGTTGACCTCAGAGGGGGATTTGGTCCCTCCTTGCTTCTGTCAAAGACAGAAAAAAAGCAAAGGAAGTCACTGGAATACGTCTGTTTAAGCTCTCAGTCGTACAGGAGTGGTCCATCGAGGAAAAAGTTTCTTCAGCTGTCATCTATACTTCTTTGAATGTCGGGACAGATTCCATGCTCATCCGAAAAGCTTCGTCAACGGACTAAAATTGTGCTGGTAGCTCTGGCCCTATATATATATATATATCCCTAACTATTATTAATATTACGGTCTGATAGATAGCAGCACAATTTTAGTCCGCTGACGAAGCTTTTCGGATGAGGAGCGAAACGTCCAACACCTTCAAAGAAGTACAGCTGACTGCTGAAAAAACCTTTTCATTGATGGACAGCTCCTGACCCTTCTTTGAAGGCGTCGGACGTTTCGCTCCTCATCCGAAAAGCTTCGTCAGCGGACTAAAATTGTGCTGGTAGCTCTGGCCCTATATACGTCCCTGATATTAATAGTAATCAGGGATGGGCCGATATATATCCCCCTAATATTAATAATAATTAGGGATATATGTAGGGCTAGAGCTGCCAGCACCATTTTAGTTCTCTGACGAAGTTTTTCGGATGAGGAGCGAAACGTCCGACACCTTCCCAGAAGTACAGATGACCAATTACCGTCATTCTATTGCTGCATTGAAACATACATCATGACACAATTCTTCACATTGAGCACGCAATTCAAACCGTCAGCATCAGGAACAAAGAAGGACAATATTTTAGTCTTTAATCCTCGGCGGCCTTTCTCATTCAAATGGAAAAGCGAACCTCAGCCCTATTTAGTTCAATGTGGGTCACCTCAGCATTTCTCATGCTATTTGTTTCCGAGTTGCTTGTTTGTCTCATGATGCAAAATACTGCCGGATGAAGCAATCGGGAGCATTTGAACGCAGACACATTCAAGTGAATAAGGTGGAACCCCATCTTTTACATTGCGACTTAATTCCAAGTATTTATATCTATATTTCTATTTATTATTTTTATCTTTACTGTATGGATAGATAGATGGATAGATACACTGTATGTCGATAGATGATAGATAGATATGTCGATTAATAATAGATAGATAGATAGATAGATAGATAGATAGATAGATAGATAGATAGATAGATAGATAGATAGATAGATACTGTAGGTAGATAGATAGATAGATAGATAGATAGATAGATAGATAGATAGATAGATAGATACTGTAGCTAGATAGATACTGTAGGTAGGTAGGTAGGTAGATAGATAGATAGATAGATAGAAAGATACTGTAGTAGATAGATAGATAGATACTGTAGCTAGATAGATAGATACTGTAGATAGATAGATAGATATATAGATGGATATATAGATAGATAGATAGATACTGTAGCTAGATAGATAGATAGATACTGTAGGTAAGTAGATAGATAGATACTGTAGCTAGATAGATAGATAGATAGATAGATAGATAGATAGATAGATAGATAGATAGATAGATAGATAGATAGATAGATAGATAGATAGATAGATAGATAGATAGATAAATAGCTTGCTAGATAAGTACATCAATAGCTACAGATAGATAGATACTGTAGCTAGATAGATAGATAGATAGATAGATAGATAGATAGATAGATAGATAGATAGATAGATAGATAGATAGATAGATAGATAGATAGATAGATAGATAGATAGATAGATATAGATAGATAGATAGATAGATAGATAGATAGTACTTTCCCCAGTAAACCCTACTCTTCACGCCTCATGCATTCAATTCCACCTGCCTCCACTCCGAATGAAAACTGCTAATCATTGGGACAGGACCAGGTAGAAATTAGCTATTTATGTATCCACAGAATTAATGATGACAGTCGTTTGATTGCCCCATTCGACCACCATCATTTCCCCCCCTCCCCTCACTAAAGAAACCTTTTGGGGATTAAAACACCATTTACTGTTCTCAAAATGTACAATCTGATCGGTTTCGTTTCATGAAGCAACTTTGGTATCTGGTTTATTGAAGAGAACGCAACAGCGTGTAGTTTTGTTGACATTTTAATAAGGTTGCATATGTAAACTATATCGCGATTTCCATTTGGGATAACACATGCGCGCTTGTCTCAAATTCTGAAGCTATATTGCTTAAATTAAAACTAACAATGCATTGGGTTCGCTGTCGTAAATACCGTAGCTGGTAAATTAAACCTAGAATAAGTCGAGCAGTCCGCGTGTGTCCTTTATTGTGTTGATATCAAATGGGGCAAACTGCAGGCAACGTGACTTTATAGTAAACAGTGACAACGCGTTAAAACATGCCCCTCGGATCAGCCTCGATGTCCAAACAATCTCCCAAGATGTCCAACCCACCTGCTGCACCGAAATCACCGAATAAAACAATCAATGTAATAGCAATTTTAATTAAAAAAAAAAGACTCCATGTTAGATATACCTGTATTTTAGTTCACGCGTAATTTCTTTCCATCCACGTGAATAGTAGATTTTCAAAAACGACCCACTCACGCGGCGTACGACAGGTGCAAAAACACACACTCCCCCCCCCCCCCCCCCCAAAAAAAAAAAAAAAAACAAAGCAAAAACATGATTGACTCGTTCTTATTTCGACTTGTTTTGTGAGACCTTCCACAAATATTACGGCCACGCGTGTAATCTCGAACAGTTCCTTCGGCAGGCTTCGAAACGAATAGATTTATACCACTTGTCGTCTTTAAAAAGTTTAAAATCATACGAGTACCTTTGGCTTTATATCGCCTCTCCAAAAACAGCGTGTTTTCTTAATCCGACGTTGGAAAGAAAGGAGCGAACATAGATGCCAAGCTCCTCCCAAATCTGTGAGCGCCTGGTGCGCATCTTGGTGGCTCAATGCCGCGTCGCCGAGGCGGGACGTCAAGTACACTGTCAGGCTGGTCTGAACTAAGCCGGGGGGGAGGAGGGAGAGAGGGAGAGAGGGGGGGGGGGAGCTAGGGGCAGAGAGAGAGAGAGAGAGAGAGAGAGAGAGAGACGGAAAAGAGACGGGAGAGAGACAGAGAGAGAGGGAGAGAGGAGAAAGAGAGGGGGGGAGAGAGAGAAAGAGAGAGAGAAACAGAGAGAATGACAGACAGACAAAGAGACAGAAACAGAGAGTCTGTTTCTGTCTCTTTGTCTGTCTGTCTGTCATTCTCTCAGAGAGAGCGAGAGAGAAAGACAGCAAACGAGAGAGAGTGGGGTTCTTGATCGTCCAGTAAGTGAGATGGAATAAGAAGCAAGTCCCAATCGTGCAGCACAGTTAAGCACGATGCAGATCCTCCTCATCAAAGGGGCGAATACACAAGGCGACCATTTGGGGTGTGGTGTGGACCTTAATCAGAAAAATCACAAAATGGATGCAAATACAACCTGAGTGGGCTTCATTATCACACACTTACTTGCCTGGATGGGCAGATTAAAATGCTGGACACTGCGTATCACACGAATGACATTATCAATACGCACAAAATATGTGCACTGACATTTTCATCATAAATATTTCACAAGAAAGTATGATAAAACAACAACATTTTGACAGTGTAAAGGGCTCTCAGGTCGTTTCAACTTTATTGATCGAGCAAAGGCAGAATGTAGACTGCAAGGTTAAAATATCTCATCAATCAGGCTCCACAAATAACCCGCGCAAGCAATTTGAAGAGATCATACAAGCAAGGGAACCAGCTATTAATGAAGTTTCTAGTGTGTCTGCCTGCATCTCTTGCTGTTGCAATATCACAAATTCTAAGAAGAAGCTCCTTGAAACACAAAAAACTATCCATTGCATCAAGCCATCAACAACCATCACAAAAGTAAATAAAATGACTTTATTATCCAGTACAGTTTATTTCTTTAAATACAATACCATAGCACATTTATTATACATAAAAGAAAGTATATTGTGTGTAGTTTTAAGGGCGTATTTAGTTGAAAATTATGTTTTATGGGGGAAATGGGAACAGATTATTCTCATTTTAATGGTTTCCTATGGGAAATTAATGTTTGGAATACACACTTTTCGCCTTACACTTTCTGGGAACCAATTAAATTCATAAGCGAAGGTATCACGAGCGAACAGATAGCCACTAGCCAGCGAACAGATAGCCATTAGCTAGCAAACAGATAGCTATTAGCCAGCGAATAAATAGCTACTAGCCAGCAAATATATAGCAAATAGATAGCTAATAGCTAGCTAGAAAATAGCGAGCCATTAGCCAGCAAACAGATAGCCACTAGTCAGCGAATAGATAGCCATTAGCTAGCAAATAGATAGCTATAAGCCAACGAATATATAGCTAAAAGCTAGCTACCAAATAGCAAGCCATTGGCCTGCAAACAGATAGCCACTAGCCAGCGAATAGATAGCCATTAGCTAGCAAATAGACAGTTATTAGCCAGTGAATAGATACCTAATAGCGAACTAGCAAATAGCTAGCCATTAGCCAGCAAACAGATAGCCACTAGCCAGCAAATAGATAGCCATTAGCTAGCAAATAGACAGTTATTAGTCAGTGAATAGATACCTAATAGCGAACTAGCAAATAGCTAGCCATTGGCCTGCAAACAGATAGCCACTAGCCAGCGAATAGATAGCCATTAACTAGCGAATAAATAGCCATTAGCCAGCGAATAGCTAGCCAAAAGAAAAGGATATCCAGTGCTTTCGTCAACACAAAAATGGAAATGGGTCAAAATGACCCCTTAACATAATATGAGGCGCTACTATCATTTCTTTCAAATGAGCAACATGAGTGATGACTCATGATTTTTCCATCCACAAATGACACACATTTGTAGTCCAAATAACCGCTTCTTGTGATTTATGCTTCTCTCCCCCCTTACAAAAAAAGTGTTAAAAATGTTCAAACGATCAAGTAATGACATGGGGTGTACATCATCAAACGCAAACTAGGTCCATAAATGATGAAGCAAGTCCTCCCAAAAAAACATCTCATGCGTGATTGATACTCGTCATTAAGCATGAGAACGTTTCATCAAATATGAGGCAAGTTCTTATGATCATATATACGAGAAACGTCCATTATGTGACAAGTACGTTATGAATAAAAGCAGGGCCACATCGTCAAGTACTGACAGGAGGTTAACAAGTTAAAGAATAAAGTCCATCAAGTAGGGAGACTCTACATCTATTTAAAACCTACTTGATGAAATAAAGTTGATTGAATTAAACACAGCCACAGTATAGTGAGCTAGCGAGCGGCTGAGCTTGCGAGCGACTGAGCTAGCACGCGAGTGAGTGACTGAGCAAGCTAGCTAGCGAGCGACTGAGCTAGCGAGCACGTAAACTGGCACGCGACTGAGCTAGCGAGCTCGTGAGCTAGTGAGCCAGTGAGCGACTGAGCTAGCTCGCGAGCTGGTGAGCGACTGAGCTAACGAGCGACTGAGCTAGCGAGCTCGCGATCGACTGAGCTAGCGAGCGACTGAGCTTGTTCGCTCGTAAGCTGGCACACGACTGAGCTACCGAGCTAGCAAGGGCCTGAGCTAGTGAGCTAGCGAGCTAGTGAGCGACTGAGCTAGCTAGCTAGCGAACTGGTGAGCCACTGAGCTAACGAGCTAGCGATCGACTGAGCTGGCGAGCAACTTAGCTAGCTCGCTAGCGAGCCACTGAGCTAGTTCGCTCGTAAGCTGGCACACGACTGAGCTAGCGAGCGAGCAAGGGCCTGAGCTAGTGAGCTAGTGAGCGAGTGAGCGACTGAGATAGCTAGCTAGCGAGCTGGTGAGCCACTGAGCTAACAAGCAACTGAGCTAGCTCGCTAGCGAGCGACTGACCTAGTTCGCTCGTAAGCTGGCACATGACTGAGCTACCGAGCTAACAAGGGCCTGAGCTAGTGAGCTAGAGAGCTAGTGAGCGACGGAGCTAGCTAGCTAGCTAGCGAGCTGGTGAGCCACTGAGCTAACGAGCTAGCGATCGACTGAGCTGGCGAGCAACTTAGCTAGCTCGCTAGCGCGCCACTGAGCTAGTTCGCTCGTAAGCTGGCACACGACTGAGCTAGCGAGCTAGCAAGGGCCTGAGCTAGTGAGCGAATGAGCGACTGAGATAGCTAGCTAGCGAGCTGGTGAGCCACTGAGCTAACAAGCGACTGAGCTAGCGAGCTAGCGATCGACTGAGCTAGCGAGTAACTGAGCTAGCTCGCTAGCGAGCGACTGAGCTAGTTCGCTCGTAAGATGGCAAATTTCTGAGCTACCGAGCTAGCAAGGGCCTGGGCTAGTGAGCTAGCGAGCGAGTGAGTGACTGAGATAGCTAGCTAGCGAGCTGGTGAGCCACTGAGCTAACGAGCGACTGAGCTAGCGAGCAACTGAGCTAGCTCGCTAGCGAGCAACTGAGTTAATTCGCTCGTAAGCTGGCACATGACTGAGCTACCGAGCTAGCAAGGGCCTGAGCTAATGAGCTAGCAAGCTAGTGAGCGACTGAGCTAGCTTGCTTAAATAGTTGTACTGTCAGTACTTGATTGTGTGGACCTGCTTCATTCATGACCTGCGACCTAGCAAGATGGTGTGCTAACGAATAGTGATGTGTCATTTGCGAACGAGTCGGTTCTTACAGCCGGATCTCTGAAGTGAACGAAGAGAGCCGGTTCCTAACAAGAAGCCGGAAATGGGAGCCAACTTTTTTTTTTTTTTTTTTTTTTTTTTTGATCTAGTGTATTTTTTACATGAGTAATTCGTTTTTCACATAATTTTACATGATTTTTGATAGTTAGTTAATTCAAGCAACAAAAAAAAAACAATCAAACAAACTGAGGAGCCATTTGGGAGCCATAAGAGCCGGATCTTTTTAGTGAGTCATGCCAAAAGAACCGGCTCTCTGAAAATTCCCATCACTACCCTATAACCCGAGCCTCTACTGGAGTGCCTTATATATGTATATGGTTTGCCTTATATTTACTTATATCACTGTCATTTATATCACTATTATACATATTATAATGTATAAAGTCTTTATATATTTATACAGTGAGACCTCAACTTACAAACTTTTTGTCTTACAAACGTCAAATTTATGAAAATTAAACCTTATAATAAGCACTATTTTCATAATACACACCCACCACGGCTGGCGGAGTGATCTTCGGCGGAAGCACACGACCGAACAGAACCACAGGTTAAGTTACCAACAGTCCTTATGGAAGGTGACTCTCCTTCCATAAGCCATCAACGACCATCAAAAAGGTAAATAAAACTTTATTTTACAGCACAGTTTATTTCTTTAATTACAGTCGTCATGTAATGCGCCTCTCTTTCCAAACAGCAATTCCCTTTGACCTTCGACCTCCAACGCCATTCCATCAAGCCATAAATGACCATCACAAATGTAAATAAAGTGACTTTATGATACAATGCAGTGTATTTCTTTCGTTATAATACAATAGCACATTTATTATACATCGAATAAGGTATGTTGTGCGAGGTTTTAAGGCTTATTTAGTTGAAAAGTATATTTTATGGAAACCCGAAACGGATTATTCCCATTTTAATGGCTTCCTATGGGATTTTTTTTTTTTGAGATACACACTTTTCACCTTACACACTCTGTCTGGGAAGTTCGTAAGTTGAGGTCTCACTGTATATTATATTTGGAAAACTTTTGTCATTCATTAAAGGTGCACCTTATACTCCGGTGCGCCTTATATTATATGGGGTTGCGCCTTATATGCTGGAATATACGGTAATTATGTGGTTTCATGTCACAGATACTTCGGGGAAAATGGACTGTTTCCCAAACACAGGGGAACACGAAATACAGCCTGTGGCCCAACCTGCCGCACAATGGAAGCAGATGACGTAAGAACGCGTGTGAGTGACAGGTAAGATGAGCTTGCATGTTTTCATAGCATTAGCAGACACACCCCTGCAGCGTTAACTCAAAAGGCGGCTCTATTTTTCATGATCTCGGAGCCTTAATTGATTTATTTATTCATTGAAATTTGGCAGGCTTGTAAACAAACGACACTCACATAGTGATTTTTACTGCTGTTTTTATGCTTGTAACATCAAGATTAGGGCAGGGACATATAGTCAAGTAGGAGACCGGTCCTGAACTATATATAGCACATAGGTGGTCAAACTGCGGTGCGTGGGCCATATCTGGTCCACCGAAGGTTGGTAGACAATTGGATTGTATTGGATTGGATTAGCCTTTATTAGTCTCGCAGTGGAGAAATTCACATTTCACAGCAGCAAAGTCATGAAAGTACAGGGAAAGGAAAGGAAGAAGTAGAAAAACAAAATACAGGAACTGCTTTGAAGGCAGCCACTCTCGCGGCGCCATCTTGAAGTCAAAAACAACAATAAAAATAAATAAATAAATAATGTGACACAATACATAATAATAATAATAATAATAATAATAATAATAATGTAATCATCATCATAATCACCATCATAATAATCATAATAATAATAATAATAATAATAATAATACATTTAATTTATAAGCGCCTCTCAAAACTCTCAAGGACACTTTAGAGTCACAGGATATTTTTTTCTGCGGGTGAGCAGCGGTAGCCACACGTGCCAGCGTTCACTCAACCGGGAAGTAACATAAAAATAACAATAATAATAATAATAATAGTAATAATAATAATAATAATAATAATAATAATAATAATAGACACAGACAGTCATTCAATCTTAAACACTTTTTCTGCACCCTCTTTGTTGTATGAAGCAGTTCTAGATGAAAGAAGAGAGGATCACAGTGTCCTTTTCACCAGTGGATCAGGGACGTCACAGTGAAATGTGCACGTCTGCTACAAGCTAAATGTTGAAAGCAAACACGAAGCTGTAGCATCCATTGAGGAAAAGAGATTGTCTCACATCTCCTGTCCCATGTAAATCCGCTTCAATTCCAAGCCGCGACAGTCAATCATCCATATCAATCATAATTTTATTTTTTTTGTATCTATTATTTTCGCAACACATTGACCAAGACCTTTTTTTTAGTGTTTAAGAACAAAACGGCCAATGGAAAAACGTATGCATTCAACTTTCTACTACTACAGTATATTACATTAACGATCGATTTAAAACTACAGTTCTGCCAACCCAAAGCAATTCTCTCTCAATGCGTTGCTATTTTCTAACATTGGTGACATGCAAGTGACTCTTGATTGCAAGTGAGTTTAATCGAATTGCGAAAGCTTTTAATTTAATTCCTTGACATTAGTTGCATGACATCAGCTGAGCAATGCTTTCATGTGTGCTGATCGAGGCGAGGTTAGAGACAGTGAGCGAGTGGAAACAAAAGCCACCAATTTACAATACAATACAACACATAGTGATTTATATATTAGAAAATATCATTTTCGTGTTTATTATGTTTGTTAAAGTCATTATAAGTGCCTTGCATGCTGGGTCAGAGAGGATAGTCATTTCATCTGTGCTGTATGTCATGCATATTAGCATATTTGACAGTAAAGCTGGCTTTGACTTTGAGATCGTGTATTTGGCTCATTTTTTAGCAATAGTGCTAATGTGGTTGTACAGTGAGACCTCAACTTACAAACACCTTAACTTACAAACTTTTCGTCTTACAAACGTCAAATTTACGAAAATTAAACCTTATATTAAGCACTATTTTCATAATATATAATATATATTAATATATAATAATACACACCCACCACGGCTGGCGGAGTGATCTTCGGCGGAAGCACACGACCTAACAGCACCAACAGTCCTTATGGAAGGTGACTCTCCTTCCATAAGCCATCAACGACCATCAAAAAGCTAAATAAAACTTTATTTTACAGCACACTTTATTTCTTGAATTACAGTCCTCATGCAATTCCCTTTGACCTTCGACCTCCAACGCCATTCCACCAAGCCATTAATGACCATCACAAATGTAAATAAAGTGACTTTATGATACAATGCAGTGTATTTCTTTCATTGCAATACAATAGCACATTTATTATACATAGATTAAGGTATGTTGTGTGTAGTTTTAAGGTTTATTTAGTTGAAAAGTATATTTTATGGAAACCCGGGAACGGATTATTCCCATTTTAATGGTTTCCTATGGGATTTTTTTTTTGAGATACACACTTTTCACCTTACACTCTGTCTGGGAACCAATTAAGTTCGTAAGTTGAGGTCTCACTGTACTTTGTATATTTTTTATATACCTATACCTTGTACTGCAGCTTAATGCGATACATTATATTGTACTTTGTTGCTTGTGTTGTCAAATACGGATGTTGTTACCGTAGTAGGATATTATACATATACAAATATACATACAGAACATATATTGTACCATAGTTGTTTCACTGCTCTCATTAACTCATTCACTACCAGATGATGTGCAAAAATGTGTCCATTTATTATTACGTATTATTAATGGTTTTGTTATGCTGTACTGATATTTAATATGCACTGTCAACATCAGCAGTTTTTTTCATTTGTACTATATATCTTTTGCTGACCCAACACGACTGTCAAATTTCATCAATGTGGCCCTCGGGCCACAACATTTGCCCACCTCATCAAGTATCAGCCAGGTCCAAACCATATACACTGATACCTTGGTTTACGAACTTAAATGGTTCCCATACAGAGTGTGTAAGGCGAAAAGTGTGTATCCCAAAAATTAATTTCCCATAGGAAACCATTAAAATGAGAATAATCCGTTCCCAGGTCCCCATAAAACCAATGTTTCTACTTTATAATTTTGTAAGCCTTAAAACTACACAAAATACACGTTATTTTATGTATAATAAATGTGATATGGTATTATAATTAAAGAAATCAACTGTGCTGTAGAATAAAGTTGTTTTATTTACCTTTGTGATGGTCGTAAATAGCTTGATGGAATGGAGTGGCCGGTTTTATCACCATTAAACACTTGATGAGGAACGTAACGTTCTTCTTTCACCATCTTGAGGAATGATCCATTGTAGGTGCTTTCTCTGCGATCATTTTATCTAGTTCCTCATCAATTGCTTTCATCACTTTGCTGCTGTGAAATGTAAATTTCTCCACTGTGAGACTAATAAAGGCAAATCCAATCCAATCCAATCCAATTGTGTTCTGTTTAGTTGGGTTGATAGCTTTTTGCATCAAGTGTACAGATGGCTTGTGCGGGTTGTTTGTGGAGACTGATTCATGGGATATTTTAACCTTGCAGTCTACACTCTTCCTTTGAACTATCAAAGTTGAAACTTTCTCACTGTCGTCTTCCTGTCTCTTTAATGTTTAAACCACCTCCCCTCACTGCTGCATTCTTGACCAATCACGTGGCTTTAACCGAAGACTGGGGGCGGGGAATAGAGGATAAAAACAAGCCGGCTGCCATTTTCTTGTTAGGAGAACGGGCCCGTTCGCAAACGACACATCACTCATTGTGCCAAATGTAAATAAACTTAACGTTCGTAAACCCAAAAGTTTGTAAGACAAGGGATTCGTAAACCGAGCTATCACTGTATTAAAACACAAAATGGAACTGTATAGTGCCACTTAGCAGTTTTTTTGACGACGATACTAGTGCAGCGTGTTCTACCGGAAACAAATTCCTTGTGTGTTCTACATACTTGGCAATAAAGATGATTCTGATTCTGAAAAACAAAACTACTTATTGACACCTTCAATTGCTGGCACGAGGTCAACAACAAATACAATGAGACCGATCCATCAGTCGCAAGACAGTTCCATACGGGACAGTAATAGGCTCGTCCTGCTAATCAATTTGGAGGCAGGCTCTCAAAATCCATTTTCCACACCGTTAAATACTGTCATGAAGATGTACTGTGGAAGACCTTACTCGAGATCAAGTGGAACGGCACTCTTTGCTAGCCCCTCCCTTTTCGCTGAATCTTTCTTTGCATGCCTGCATAATTATCATCTGGTTCAATGTTTGGAGTGTAAATGCAAAATATAAATCAACATTGGGGTGACTTTACCCTGAAAGGACTCTTATGACTGTATTCAATTAAAAATCTAAATTAAATATTACATTACAACTCAGCGTTTACTATGAGGTGGGTACGGCGTATTGGCTCTAAAGTATGAGAGGGCAATCGTATGAAGGACGATTTTTCATATCAGAATCAGAATCAGAATCAGAATCATCTTTATTGCCAAGTATGTAGAACACACAAGGAATTTGTTTCCGGTAGAACAGTAAAGTCTCGTTATATCGATATTCAAGGGAGTCGGAAAAAATATCGATATAACCGGGACTATCGATATATCCGACCCTGTTTGCATGTAATTTTCTCTGTGCGTGCATAGAAATAGTATCGATATAACCGGGACTATCGATATATCCGATATCGACATAACGAGACTTTACTGTAGTATTTTTGTGACAGGTCCTCCTGATCAAATATGAAACAATTTGATCATATTCAAGCTAAGTCCTGATATGAAGTCAAAAACACCAATAATGACGCAGATGAATCAAACTTAAAGGACAACCGACACCTCCGGACAAGTTGTGTCCATAATTTGTAAAATCACTTCAAATGACTTCGACTGAGCGCATTTTGCAAAGATTCCACGGCATATAGCTATATTTTACGTTTTAAGACTCGCACTGAATATTCAGGAAGTCTTGTTTTCGAGTTGATGACGATGGCTGACGTGACGTCACGTTTGGAACGCTCCTGTCCAAGAAAGCGACACACAATGAATTTTGGGTACTTTGTTTGGTCTGAGAACTTCGTGTTGATCCGTGTTGATGGCGAAATTAGAAGAAAAACACATAAATAACGCGATTGTGAATCGTTGTGTGTTGCACCAAGACAACTATTTGATACTAGTCGACACAAATTCCCAGCGGACAAATCAGCCCATTTCCAACGGAGCTTGGGCGCCATCTTGTGCATTTTCTGGGATGCTACATTGGAGTCCTGACAGCTCGAATTGATATGGGAGGACTCCTTTAATCGATTGCAAACATGTATGCTTTCCTCTTCAGAACTATTTGAATCATATTCATAACTGGATGAGTAACAAGAAAGCATCTTCGTCATGATCTGGTTGGCGACCAATGGGGGGCGCTGTCAGCCCTGCCTGCAGCCTCGCAGGTGCTGGTCGTTTTAATCACTGACACTTAAAAGGACACCCGGCACGACCATCCGGTGTCGGTTCATTGTTTGCTGCATGTTTGTTGCATGCTTTGTATGCAGCGCATGTTTGTTTAACCTTGGCGGACTTTTACACTTGATCTTCTTTTGATACTTTGTATTTTTTCCGTTCAGATGATTTTGATGTTTTACATTTTGTTCTTGATGACCTTTATTTTAATACAATTTGTCAAACAACCTCCTGCTCCCTCCTGCCTGCTTTTTGGGATCCGCACCCGCCATCACCACCTCGTGATGGAAGGACTGATAAAATGTGCCCTTTTTTCGGTCAGGGGCGTTCCTTCAGTGACATCACAACTTATATTATATTAGTATTTTAGATGCTATAAAACGTTTTCCTGATGTCAGTTAGGAAACAAAAAAAGTGACGTCGGTTGTCCTTTGAGCTTAATTCCCAAAAGGACAGCTACGTACTTCCGTGTGAGTCAAAACAACGCAAAACAACGACCTTTAGAACGGCTGAAAAAAATAAGTCGTGACCATTTTTCAACGGCCTCTTGTTCATTTTACTCACATCGACTCCAGACGTTTCATCTAATGATAGTTTCATTTATTCTAGCTGAGGCCTGATCCTCATCTGTTATAGATGACGTGTCAATTATGGAAGCATTTGTAAGTCATTCACAAGGGCTTTTTGGAACACTGAGAGTTTCGTATGCCTGTCATGCTTTCAACCCTAATCGTGCACATTTCTCTTAATGGTTACTAAGAGTGGACATGTGGGATCCTAAAGCTTTTTACAAAGCTTTCTGCATCGGCCTTATCTGGAGAGTAAACAATTTGTCACCAGCGAGATTGTTACACGTCATTTGTTCTCTTCAACTCTAACTACCAAGGAACATTCTAGCTGAGTCAGTTATTTTCAAACTTTTAAGCAGATCACATTTCATGCACCATATAGTATTATTATGATGCCAAGTAGGCCCTACCAGGAAATATTGCTTGTTCTATGAAGTAAAAATTGCTTGATGAGCCAGTGAAGGAGACGAACATATAGGGACAACTGTGTAAAGTTTTGGTTATCGATCCTGGAGCTAAGGGAGAGAAACTTCTACCAAGTTTCTTTCTAATCACGCTAGACCAAGCTAACAAACTGAGTCATATACAGTGAGACCTCAACTTACAAACACCTTATCTCACAAACTTTTTGTCTTACAAACGTCAAATTTGTGAAAATTAAACCTTATAATAAGCACTATTTTCATAATACACACCCACCACGGCTGGCGGAGTGATCAGAATCAGAATCAGAATCAGAATACCTTTATTCGTCCCGCAATGGGGAAATTTGCAGTCCACAGCAGCAATTGAAGAGGGATGGGGTTGGGGTGGGATCTTCGGCGGAAGCACACGACCGAACAGCACCAGAGGTTAAGTTACCAACAGTCCTTATGCAAGGTGACTCTCCTTCCATAAGCCATCAACGACCATCAAAAAGGTAAATAAAACTTTATTTTACAGCACAGTTTATTTCTTTAATTACAGTCGTCATGTAATGCGCCTCTCTTTCCAAACATCAATTCCCTTTGACCTTCGACCGCCAACGCCATTCCATCACAAATGTAAATAAAGTGACTTTATGATACAATGCAGTGTATTTCTTTCATTACAATACAATAGCACATTTATTATACATAGAATAAGGTATGTTGTATATAGTTTTAAGGCTTATTTAGTTGAAAAGTATATTTTATGGAAACCCAGGAACGGATTATTTCCATTTTAATGGTTTCCTATGGGATTTTTTTTTTTTTAGATACACACTTTTCGCCTTACACATTCTGTCTGGGAACCAATTAAGTTCGTAAGTTGAGGTCTCACTGTACAGTGATACCTCAGTTTATGATGGAGAATAGGAAGTTATCATATTTAAAAGTTTCATGCTGTTATATGCTTAGTCAACATGTGTGACTCGAATACACAATTGAAGCACAGACAACCTGGGGTCAATCAGGTCAACAGACACAGCAAGTTAAACTGTCATCTTCATCGAAGAGATCTGGCCTTGGACAGAATTTAGGTCTTGGGAAACTCCTTTATCACCGAAGCAATTTACGACTTGAAACTCCTTCACAGGAAGAGCTCATTAGCCAGGTTACAAATTTATCATTTGTCCCCTACGATTAGCTGACGGCAAGTTCGGGTTATGATCCGACTGCTGCCCAAAGACAGCTGGGAGAGGCTCCAGATGTCACGATTTGCAAGGTGCTGGGTGGTGGCGGACCCCAAAAAAAAGCAAGCAGGAGGGAAAAATGATCCTGTGACTGTAAAGTGACCTTGAGAGTTTTGAAAGACGCTTGTAAGTGAAATGTATTATTATTATTTATTATTATTATTAAAATGGAGCACGTGCGTACACATCTTGGTGAGTTCTTGTCGTCTTTTTTGTCTGTTTCTCTGTGACATAAAGGCCTTAGGAATCACGACTGCGCAAATTGAAATGTCGAATGGCATTCAGGCTTCTGATGGTTCTGTCATTGGAGGGGAAACTTGACTTTGTTCCGACCTCTATTTCTTCAGTTGTGAGAAAGAATTGATTAAAAGGACTGACTGCGTGTGAAGTCATTGGACGGAGGGTAAACAACTGCGTGGGATGCTTTGATTCGATCACCCTTGCTGTTTTCCCTTTCATTCCTTCGTCTTTCAGACTGTATCGGTTTGGATTGTCATTATTATTATTATTATTATTATTATTATTATTATTGTTATTATTGTTCTCCCCGGTGTCACGTTTTTGTTTGCGTACAACAGGTGGCACTGTCGGTCCCGCCTGCAGCTCCACAGGTTTTGGTTGTTTTAATCAGTATTCTATTCTATGATGGTTTTGTTTGCTACTTTGGACCTGTTTGTTCTGATGACTTTGTTGTTTGAGATTTAGTTCTTGTTAAAAGTCGGAATTTTGAGTTAAAATTCGGAATTCTGAGTTAAAATTCGGTATTCTGAGTTCAAAGTCGCAATTCTGAGTTAAAAGTCGGAATTCTGACTTAAGAGTCGGAATTCTGAGTTGAAAATCTGAATTCTGCGTGAAATATGTTTGCGTGGCTTCCGGTTTGAGTGAACGCTGGCGCGTCTGGCTGCCACTGCTCACCCGCAGAAAAACATTTTTGTTCATATCCTGTGACTGTAGAGTGTCCTTGAGAGTTTTGAAAGGCACTTATAAATTTAATGTATTGTTATAATTGGATTAGCCTTTATTAGACTGGCAGTGGAGAAATTGACATTTCACAGCAACAATGTTATGAAAGGAAGAGGAAAGGAAAGAAAGAAGTAGAAAAACAAAATACAGTAGCTGCTGTAAAGGCAGCCACTCTCGCGGCGCCATCTTGAAGTCAAAATAATAAAAAAATCGAAATAACAAATCCAGTGATACCTCGGTTTACGAACCCCTTGGCTTACAAACTTTTCGGTTAACGAACGTTAAATTGATGAACATTTTACCTTGGCATCCGAACTTTACCTTGGCATACGAACTTTTTTCGTACACGGAGCTGCCTCAATGAGTGATGTGTCGTTCGTGAATGAGCCCGTTCTAACAACAAAATGGAAGCTGACTGTTTTTGTCCTCCATTCCCCGCCCCCAGTCTTCGGTTAAAGCCACGTGATTGGTCAAGACCGCAGTAGTGAGCGGAGGTGGTTTAAACATGAAAGAGACAGGCGGACGACAGTGAGAGTTTAAACTTTGATTGGTCAAAGGCAGAGTGTAGACTGCAAGGTTAAAATATCCCATTAATCAGGCTCCACAAACAACCCGCACAAGCTATCTGTACACTTGATACAAAAAGTTATCAACCACGCTAAACAGAACACAATTGCTGAGGAACTAGATAAAATGATCACAGAGAAAGCACCTACAAGGGATCATTCCTCAAGATGGTGAAAGAAGAAGGTTACGTTCCTCATCAAGCATTAAATGCTGATGAAACCGTCCACTCAATTCCATCAAGCCATCAACGACCATCACAAAGGTAAATAAAACTACTTTATTATACTGTCCAGTTTATTTCTTTAATTATAATACCATAGCAAATTTATTATACATAGAATAAGGTATATTTTGTGTAATTTTAAGCTTAGAAAGTAGAAATTTATGTTTTATGGGGACCTGGGAACGGATTATTCTCATTTTAATGGTTTCCTATGGGAAATTAATTTTTGGGATACACACTTTTCGCCCTACACACTCTGTCTGGGAACCGATTAAGTTTGTAAGCCAAGGTATCACTGTATAATAAAAGATAGATAAAAGTTATAAGATAGTGGTTATATTAACGTCAAAGGTTTTGATGCACACAACAAAATAACTATAAGATGCATTTTTAACAAAATTATCATTATTATTATTATTATTATTATTATTATTATTATTCTTTTCCAATGCAAAAGGGCTCTTGTGCAAGTTATATGAGCTTGAAATGTGGGCGACTGTCCAAAATACAACGCAGTACATACATATTGGTTTATATAGCACTTTAACAACAGTTTAAACTGGAACAAAGCGCTAAAATTGTCCCATTTCATTTAATAAATCAGATTTTTATACACATCGATGGGTGGGCCACATTGTAGTTACGGTTTCTCCATCTTTCTCTCTCTGTCTCTTTTTCAGTCTGTCTTTCTCTCTCTTTCTGTCTCTTATGCTTGTTTTTAGTTTGTGGAAAAAAAAAATATATTTAGGGGGGAAAAAATGCTTGTTGCATTGGCCGGGAATCGAACCCGGGCCTCCCGCGTGGCAGGCGAGAATTCTACCACTGAACCACCAATGCTTGATGTTATTGTCAAAGGATATATCTTAAGGCTAGTACACATCCGCCTATAAAAATAGTTGTCGAAACCACGGCCACCTGAAATGTCTTTCTTAACAGTTCGTCGAAGAAAAGATTTACTTTTAAGATTTACAAAAGATTTGGTTGTTTTTATTGTTAAAAGAGCAAAAGCAAAATCGGCAGGCCATCGTTCCCACTTCTTAAAGTTATGACGGTGGTTTGCTACATTGCCGATTTCATCAATTGGACTTTCTGATACAAAGCCAAGGTGGATACCACATAATCTTGCAATCTTGCACAACACTTAGCAGATAAGAATACATGCGTTCTTCCATAATCGCTGTTGACAGTCTGCCCTTGCATCTATGTGATTATGTTTGCGGATGTAAATGACGCGTGCTTTGATGTGAACGATGACAGCGTGAAAGCTTGTACGTGATGAGATAACTACAACTAATGTCCTCGTTTATGCGTGCTTGAATTTACAAAAGTGGATTCGTGTTAACTGACA
Organism: Hippocampus bargibanti; assembly: GCF_051943395.1. Taxonomy (NCBI): domain Eukaryota; kingdom Metazoa; phylum Chordata; class Actinopteri; order Syngnathiformes; family Syngnathidae; genus Hippocampus; species Hippocampus bargibanti. The sequence continues at coordinate 1,184,753 of NC_142735.1, forward strand.
AAAGTGCATTCAAGACAGAAAGGGTGAATGGAACTGAAAACATACGTGACACTACGAACGATAAGTGCTTAAGATAATGACCCGGAAATACCCGATCATTCGGAAACATTCTCGAGTTTTTCACACGGACACGTGCGTGTGTAACTTCTCGTGTGTATACTTTTGCAAGTATTTTTAACTGTTACAAGTACATTGAAGCTGATTTGTGTGTGAGCCGCCCGACGGAGCTGTCAGCCCGTTTCAGTGGGGAATTATGAATTCTCCAACAGATTCTGGATAATGACAGCGTGGGAAGAAGACACGCCGAGAGTCCCATACCTGTCAATCTGCGAGACACTGTGACCTTACTAACGGTTCGATTTTCCCTTACCCTTACTTACTGAGAAAAAAAACATACGCGTGTGTAATATTTCATTGTGCAATTTTAAAATGTCACATATGTAAACATTAAAGGACAACCAACGCCCTCTGATAAATTCTGTCCATAATTTGTAAAATCACTTCAAATGACTTCTATTGGGCGTATTTTACAAAGATTCCACCGCACGTGGCTATATTTTACGTTTTAAGACTTGCGCTGAATATTCAGGAAGTTTTGTTTTCGAGTTGATGACGATGCCTGACGTGACGTCACGTCTGGAACGCCCCTGACCGAGAAAGGGAAACACAATGCATTTTGGGTACTTTGTTTGGTATGAAAACATTGTATTGATCGGTGTTGATGGCAAAATTAGAAGGAAAACACATAAATAATGCAATTATGAATCGTTGTGTGTTGCACCGAGACTACTATTTGATACTAGTTGACACAAATTCCCAGCAGACAAATCAGCCCATTTCCAATTTCCAAGATGGAGCTTGGGCGGCATCTTGTGCATTTTCTGGGACGCTACATTGGAGTCCTGACGGCTCGAATTGATACGGGAAGAATTTATGCTTTCCTCTTCAGAACTATTTGAATCATATTCATAACTGGATGAGTAACAAGAAAGCATGTCCAAATCTGAAGCCATTGCTTTGATTCTCGAGCAAGGCAAGATGTCCTTGTGTGATGTCACGAACAAGGGGGCGGGACCTTCTGAAACTCGCCATCTCTGAGGTCATTTGAAGTAGTTTTAAGACACATCCCTTGTAGGTGCTTTCCCTGCGATAATTTTATCTAGTTCCTCATCAATTGTGTTCTGTTTAGCTGGGTTGATAGCGTGATGCGTACAGATGGCTTGTGCGAGTTGTTTGTGGAGATTGATGGGATATTTTAACCTTGCAGTCTACACTCTGCTTTTGAAGTATCAAAGTTGAAACTCTCACTGTCGTCTGCCTGTCTCTTGAATGTTTAAACCACCCCCTTCACTGTTGAGTTCTTGACCAATCACATGGCTTTAACCGAAGACTGGGGGCGGGGAATAGAGGACAAAAACAGTCGGCTGCCGTTTTGTTGTTAGAAGAACGGGCTCGTTCACTTATTGAAGCAGCGTCGTGTACGGAAAAAGTTCGTATGCCAAGGTAAAATTTTCATAAATGTAACATTCGTAAACCGAAAAATTCACTTTATGTTGAAGGTAACGTCCATGAGTCATCTTCGTCCTCTCACATTAAGAATAGTCATTACACCGACGTCAACTTTTTGTCCCTATTTCAGCTGTCAGTCACTAATGGGTTCTTATTTTTTTTCTTTAATTGTTACCTCCATTGCTCCCACAGCTATATTTTCATTTCCGTGTGATGACGAATGAGTTGCTTTTGGCATTTTTCTTTTATTTGCTCTCATTTTAATTTCCATCTCATTTCATACCACAACAGTGGATTTATTTTGCTCCTAGAAAAAAAAAGACCGAATATATCGATCCATCTTTGTACTGTATGTTCTCAAACAGGAAGTATTGTAATAATAATACATTTTATTTATTAGCGGCTTTCAAAACTCTCAAGGTCACTTTATAGTCACCGGATAAGTTTTTCTGAGGGTGAGCAGCGGCAGCCACACGCGCCAGCGTTCACTCAACCCGGAAGTAACATAAAAAAAAAAAGAATAATAATATATACAGTTTATATACAGGTAACATCTGAGTTACGACCGGGTTCCGTTCTGACAAAACAGTCGTAAGTCAAACGGTGGTCAGTCGAGATCCATATTAAATACACAGATAGAAAGCTGGCTAGCCAGCGAGTAGATAGCGAGTATATTGCCAACAGATAGATAGATAGCCACTTAGATAGCTATATAGCTAATAATAATAATAATACATTTAATTTATAAGCGCCGTTCAAAACTCTGAAGGTCACTTTACAGTCACAGGATCAGTTTTTCTGTGGGTGAGCAGCGGCAGCCACACGCGCCAGCTTTCACTCAACCCGGAAGTAAATAGAAAGCTAGCTAGCCAGCTAGTAGACAGCTCATAGATTGCTCGCTACATATTTAGCCACCTAGATAGCTCCATAGCTAATAGCTAGCTAGCTCGCGAGTTAGTTAGCTAATACACTGAATGTCACTATTAAATACACAGCTAGAAAGCTAGCTAGACAGCTAGTAGATAGCCAACAGATAGATAGCTAGCCACTTAGATAGCTATATAGCTAATAATAATAATAATAATAATAATAATAATAATAATCCATTTAATTTATAAGCGCCTTTCAAAACTCAAGGTCACTTTACAGTCACAGGATCAGTTTTTCTGTGGGTGAGCAGCGGCGGCCACACACACCAGCACTCCCCATGCGTCCACTCCAGTGCCAGGGCTTTTGTCATTGTCACTCCAATTCCAGGAGCCATATAATATTGATTTTTTAGGACTACATAAACATTGAATGGCGCGTAAGAAATGTTAGAAAATAGTTAATTAACAAGTTATATAATGTGAATGTCAAAAAAAGAAGTTCCCGTCGCAAAACTCAGCTGATCATTTTTGCGTCATTTGACGTAAATTAGAGATTGGATTGAAAAACGGTTTTAGCGAGACCATAAACGGAGTTAATTGCCTGAAAGAAAATTGCTATGGTGTCACACCATTAATGAATTTATTGTTTCACTGGCGACACTTTCAATTTAGAAGGCCATTATATAAAATATCATCAGGGGGCTGCATGTTAATGGATTCGATCACCTGAAAGGTCTCTCGCCATTAACTTTCCATGTGGAGATAGCATTGTCAAGTTCTAAGACAAAATAGCCATGGCATTATCATCTTCTTTCTGTGTGAAAAAAAAAAAAAAAATCATTTCCTGCTTCTGGGCGGTAGAAGCAAACCCAACTGTGAACAAGAGGCGTGGCATAGATGAATATTATAGTAAAAATTAAACTTGACCGAATAGCCTTCTCTGCAGGCCTAAAGATATCTGAATCACAGACTGATCTTAAATATCTATTAGCTAGCTAACTTTCTATCCGAATTACAGTAAAGTCTCGTTATATCGATATTCAAGGGAGTCCGAAAAAATATCGATATAACCGGGACTATCGATATATCTGATATCGATATAACGAGACTTTACTGTACTTAGCTATCTATTAGCTAGCTAGCTTTCGATCTGACTTCCGGGTTGAGTGAAGGGCGAGCTACCTATCTGTTAGCTATCTATTAGCTAGCTTTCTATCTATTTGAGTGACTTCCGGGATGAGTGAACGCTGGCGCGTGTGGCTGCCGCTGCTCACCCACAGAAAAACGTATTCTGTGGCTGTAAAGTGACCTTGAGAGTTTTGAAAGGCGCTTACAAATTCAATGTATTATTATTATTATTATTATTATATTTTGTCCATGAATTCTTATTAAATAATTCCAAATTGTCATTCAGTTTCCTTTCATTACTTTTTCCCTGTTGCGTTGCTTCCAGACATATGTTTTTGTATTTAAGAATAGTAATACATTTGATTTATAGGCACCTTTCAAAACTTTCAAGGTCACTTTACAGTCACAGGATGATCGATGAGAAGGTTTCTTCAGCCGTCATCTGTATTTCTTTCAAGGTATCGAACGTTTCGCTTCTTATCCAAGAGGCTTCGTCAGCGAACAAAAATCTTTTGCTGGTAGTTTCGACCCTATATATATATCCCTACTGTCCAGACGTGGCGGCGCCAGACTCTGCTATGATTGGTCCCTGCTCTCAGGTTGGGGGGAGCAGAGGACTACTCCCTGCAGCTACACTGATTACTTCTATTGTCCTGCCTGAGTATGGGGTCTACGACCGGCCTCATTGCCCCATTTGCTCTGGTATCACCTCATCAGCAAAACTAAGCATATGTTGCCTAAGAAGTCCAATCATAGCATAGTTCGTAAACTATGATTATCTAGTCACTAGCCAATCCTAGTTTGCGAAAACTGCTCTGATCACAAGCTGCTAGTGACAATAGCATACTGGCCAGAGCTAGCACACAGAATCAGTCGCTAGCTGCATAAGCAAATATATTGTCTGGAGTTATATGAGCATGAAATGAGGGTGGCTGTCCAAAATACAATGCAATACGTACATATCGGTTTATATAGCGCTTTAACAACAGCTGAAGCTGGAACAAAATGCTAACATGGAAAAAAGGGAAATGCTTGTGGAAAAGAAAAAAAAAACATTGGCAAAGCCCATGGCCAGTGCTTTATCGGCACCCAAGCATGAAAAAAACAAAACCGGAATAAATTCAGAAATGGCACTCTGTCATATTTTCAATTTCCGAAAAAATTCGTAAATGGCAGTGAATAAGCTAATATATATTGTGTTGATTTACTAACATTTTGTAAACCCACAATGGCTGAAGGAGAAGAATGGATTTCGTTGGAGATTTCCTGTTTAAGACATTTTCAAGACGGACTTTTCAAGAAAAACACTTATTTTCCGGCTAACAGTACCCTCTAGTGGGCTTGTAGTAAATCACACCACACTTTTTTTCAGTCTGGATTTATTGACACATAGCACTACTGAAGGCCTAGCTCTGACGACCCGCCATTGAAAATGACATACCTTTCCAAAACAATATGATCTCATGAAAATAAAAAAAAGTCCAAATGAAATAAAAACTAACAGAAAATAACAAGCGATTCTAACCCTGTTCCATCCATGGTCATGCTCGAACCAACCTACGCAAGTCCCGAAAATGAAGCTGCACAACAATAGCGAGTGCTCGGCTGGCATTCTTCCCTGAACAACACAACACAGCTCAGCTATTCACCCAACAATAACTGAGTTATGTTTTATCTTCACTTCATCACTTATCTTACCTTACCTGTTCACCCCCCCCCAAAAAAAAAACATAAAAAATCATTGCCCACCTTCAGCCCCCGCCCCCTCCATCAATCGCCTCCACTTTTCGACAGTTGCCCTTCTTGAAGAATGAGGCAGCAATCAATATAAAGCTCCTACTTCTTTTATCAATCAAAGCCTCTTATCAACTGCTACGCTACCGTTCACAGATAACAATATACAGTGATACCTCGGTTTACGAACCCCTTGGCATACAAACTTTTCGATTTACGGACGTTACATTTATGAAAACTTTACCTTGGTATACGAACTATTTTTCGGGATACACACGGAGCTGCCACATTGAGTCATGTGTCGTTCGCAAACGAGCCCTTTCTCCTAACAAGAAAACGGCAGCCGTCTTGTTTGGGTCCTCTTTTCCCCGCCCCCAGTCGTCGGTTAAAGCCACGTGATTGGTCAAGAACGCAGCAGAGAGAGAGAGTCACAAAATGGAGAGAAAACAGTGAAATTTGGACTCGTTTCAACTTTATTTCAAAGGCAGAGTGTAGACTGCTAGGTTAAAATTCCCATCAATCAGGCTCCACAAATAACCCGCACAAGCCATCTGTACACTTAATGCCAAAAGCTATAAGCCCAGCTAAACAGAACACAATTGATGAGGAACAAGGTAAAATTATGGCAGAGAAAGCACCTACAAGGGATCCTCAAGATGGTTAAAGAAGAAGGCTACGTTCCTCATCAAGTGTTTAATGCTGATGAAACCGACCACTTCATTCCATCAAGCCATCAACAACCACCACAAAGGTAAATAAAACGACTTTATAATAATACAGTAATAATACAGTAAACATACAGTAATAATACAGTAGTAATACAATACAGTACAGTTTATTTCTTTCATTACAATACCATAGCACATTTATTATACATAAAATAAGGTATATTTTTGTAGTTTTAAGGCTATTTAGTAGAAAATCATGTTTTATGGGGACCTGGGAACGGATTATTCTCATTTTAATGGTTTCCTATGGAAAATTAATATTTGGTATACACACTTTTCGCCTTACACACACTTTCTGGGAAGCAATTAAGTTTGTAAGCCAAGGTGTCACTGTGCTTTTATTCTTTAATTTTATAGAACAAAAACGAACTGACAAGATGGATAAAGTCGAATTTTTTTGTTAATTGCAAAAATATCTCTTACTGGTAAATAACAAAAACCCTGAGGTGGTGATTTAGTTGCTACATCTGCGAGACGAACCCAAACAAATCAATTTGGCGCCATCAAAGTTTAAATCCATGAATGGGAAGTAAAAATGAGTTGTCAGGGCCTTTGGGCACCTGAATGGGAACTTTTGGGATACACAAGCTCATCTCCTGACATTCAAACTACAAGCGTAAGTACGCTCTTTGTCGTTATCTGCGCAAGCACACCGAAGCACTCGCGTCCTGTTTCCTCCCGCCGTGTGAAAGGTCAAATAAACAAGAGTGACAGCGGGGATGACTCTGGACCGCTTCACGAAGCAGCAGGATGTCGCTGACTTTTCTGCTCATGTTGACATGCGCCGAGGTTGAGACCTGAGCTTTTATTTTGGACGCAAAGTTGGTGACATGATGGGGAGGGGGTGTCCATCTGTTAAAGGACAACCGACGTCACTTTTTTTGTTTTTTAACTGACATCAGAAAAACGTTTTATAGCATCTAAAATACCCAAAACACGCTGTATGATATTTTTTGTCAAATTCAAAACACCAATAAAAATGACCAAATTTCCAAAATCTTTAAAAAATTGAGCTGCAAATTGGGCATTTTCAGAAAGTCCCGCCCCCAGTTCGTGACGTCACACCAAGACGTCTTACATTGCCGGATAATCAAAACAATGGCTTCAGATTCAGAGAATATGCTTTCTTGTTACACATCCAGTGATGAATATGATTCAAATATTTCTGAAGAGGAAAGCATACATATTTGCAATCGATTAAAGAATTTATTCCGTGCCATTTTGAGGCAACATTGGGGGGAAATGTATCACCATAAAAGAGGCAGGAAATGGCGACCAAGCTCCGTGTGAGGAATTAATCAGCCCGTTTCCACAGGCTGATAAATTCCTTACATGGAGCTTGGTCGCCCTCTTTTTGCTCTTTTTGGTGCAACATGACATTTTCAGACCAAACAAGCACAGCAAAATGCATTAACCTGATGGAAGGACTGCTACAATGTGTCCTTTTTTCGGTCAGGGGCGTTCCTTCAGTGACATCACGTACGGACTCGTCACCAACTCAAAAACAAGACTTCCGGAATATTCAGCGCGAGTCTTAAAACGTAAAATATAGCGATATGTGGTGGAATCTTTGTAAAATACGCTCAGTAGAAGTCATTCGAAGCCTTTTTACAAATTATGGACACAACTTGTCCGGAGACGTCGATTGTCCTTTAAGGCGCCATTAATGCTGAATAAGTGTATGTGGGTTTTGGAACAACATGCTGCCATCCAAGTACGTTCTTTCTCTGAGATGGCTCAAGGTAAATAATAAAGGTAACAAAAATGAACAAAAATGACTTTATTATATAGTACAGTTTATTTCTTTAATTACAATACAATAGCTCATTTCTGATACATAAAATAAGGTATATTTTGTGTCATTTTAAGGCTTATTTAGTAGAAAATTATGTTTTATGGGGACCTGGAAACGGATTATTCTCATTTATAATGATTTCCTATAAGAAATTAATGTTTGGAAGACACACTTTTCGCCTTGCACACACTTTCTGGGAACTCACTAAGTTCGTAAACTGAGGTATCACTATATTGAGTTTTAGGACTACATAAATATTCAATGCATCTTAAGAAATATTAAACTCTTTTTTCATCATAAAATAAGAGTTAGTTCCTAAATTATGTGAACTACATCAACAACAGTTTATGTGTTTTAATTACAATACAATCACTCATTTCTTATACATAAAATAAGGTATATTTTGTATCATTTTAAGGCTTATCTAGTAGAAAATTATGTTTTATGGGGACATGGGAACGGATTATTCTCATTTATAATGATTTCCTATAAGAAATTAATATTTGGAAGACACACTTTTCGCCTTACACACACTTTCTGGGAACTCACTGAGTTCGTAAACTGAGGTTTCACTATATTGAGTTTTAGGACTACATAAATATTCAATGCATCTTAAGAAATATTAAACTCTTTTTTCATCATAAAATAAGAGTTAGTTCCTAAATTATGTGAACTACATCAACAACAGTTTATGTGTTTTAATTACAATACAATCACTCATTTCTTATACATAAAATAAGGTATATTTTGTATCATTTTAAGGCTTATTTAGTAGAAAATTATGTTTTATGGGGACCTGGAAACAGATTATTCTCATTCATAATGATTTCCTATAAGAAATTAATGTTTGGAAGACACACTTTTCGCCTTACACACACTTTCTGGGAACCCACTAAGTTCGTAAGCTCACTAGTATCACTGTATTTTGCTCAGAGGCACTTCAACGGGAGTCAGGAAGCAGCAAATCGACATTCATGTATATCAAATAGAATTTAGTCTGCAACCGGAGTGAATGTGCACCTAATATGCCTCTTGCTTCAACATTTTCATTTATTTTTCTTATTTTAGCGTGAAGGGCGAGAAAGCCCTGGATAAATGGCACGACAGTTGACCAACAGCCATGCCTAATGGTACATCACCGCAAAAGTGTGCCTTAGGGTCTTAGATGAAACCGTCAACCACTCTCATTGTGAGTCGCCTCGTCCTCAACGTTCCCTTCATGCTGAAATCACAACAATATCCATCCATCCATTTTCCGGACCGCTTATTCCTCATTAAGATCGCAGGGGGTTCTGCAACCAATCCCAGCTGTCTTCGGGCACGAGGCGGGGGACACCCTAAATTGGTTGCCAGCCAATCGCAGGGCACTCAAAGACGTACAACAGTCACTCTCACAGTCACACCTAGGGACGATTTGGAGTGTTCAATCTGCCTGCCATGTTTTTTGGAGTGTGGGTGGAAACCGGAGGACCCGGAGAAAACCCACGCGGGAACCGGGGAGAACATGCAACCTCCACACAGGGATGCCGGCGAACCAGGCCGCGAACCGGCAACCTCCGCACTGTGAAGCCGGTGTGCTAACCACTCGACTACCCATCACAACAATATCCCCCCATCAAAAAGAATTCCCATGTTATTATAATACAGTGATACCTTGGCTTATGAACTTAATTCGTTCCCAGAGTGTGTTAGGCGAAGTGTGTATCCCAAAAATTTATTTCCCATAGGAAACCATTAAAATGAGAATAATCCATTCTCAGGTCCCCATAAAACAGAATTTTCTACTTTCTAATTTTCTAAGCCTTAAAACTACACAAAGTATACCTTATTTTATGTATAATAAATGTGCTATGGTATTATGATTACAGAAAAATAAACTATATAACTATATTATAATACTATATAATGAAGTCGTTTTATTGACCTTTGTGATGGTCGTTGTTGGCTTGATGGAATGGAGTGGCCGGTTTCATCAGCATGAAACACTTGATGAGGAACGTAACCTTCTTCTTTCACCATCTTGAGGCATGAGCCCTTGTAGGTGCTTTCTCTGTGATCATTTTACCTTGTTCCTCATCAATTGTGTTCTGTTTAGATGGGTTGATAGCTTTTTGCATCAAGTGTACAGATGGCTTTTGCGGGTTGTTTGTGGAGCCTGTTTGATGGGATATTTTAACCTTGCAGTTTACACTCTGCCTTTGAGCTATCAAAGTTGAAACGAGTCCAAATTTCACTGTTTTCTATCCATTTTTCTCCCCATATTGCTTGTCTCTTTCATGTTTAAACCACCTCCCATCACTGCTGCGTTCTTGACCAATCACATGGCTTTAACCGACGACTAGGGGCGGGGAATATAGGACCAAAACATGCCGGCATCCATTTTCTTGTAAGGAGAACGGCTCGTTTGCGAACGAAACATCACTTATTGTGTCGGCTCCGTGTGTCTTCGGAAAAATACAGTAATTCGTACGCCAAGGGGTTCGTAAACCGAGGTATCACTGTACAAAGTCTGGCAACGTATGATGTTTGGGGTGAGTAAGCAGAAAAAATATTCTACAGGCGATGGATTAAGACTGTCAAAGCTGCGTGGACACAATTCTCCTGCAGGGCTCACCACAATGACTCATGTAGCAATTTGAAATCCACAAGTCCACAACAATCCGACATCAATCAATAGGTATAAGTAAGCCTTCTGCCAAAGGGCTGTTTGAAAGTTGTCAGACACTTTGTATTTGCATTACTGTCACCGCAAGACAAGAATGGATCATGATGATTGATTTAGGAGCTTTTATCACAAGCTGGCGTTATCATCGCTAATGGGAGCTTCTCAGATGTGACTCTTGTATGGAGTCATTGTTATCATGGCGCAATTTGTAGAGTATCTCTTAATAATAATAATAATAATAATAATAATAATAATAATAATAATAATAATAATAATAATAATAATAATAATAATAATAAATACATGTAATTTACAATCACCTTTCAAATCATAATAACAAGATAAATAATAATAATAATAATAATATAATAATAATAATAATAATAATAAATACATGTAATTTACAATCACCTTTCAAATCATAATAACAAGATAAATAATAATAATAATAATAATAATAATAATAATAATAATAATGCTATACTACTATTATTACTACTGTTACTACTACTACTACTACTACTACTACTACTACTAATAATAATAATAATACTGTATGTATTTATAAGCGCCTTTCAAAACTCTCAAGGTCGCTTTATAGTGACAAGTCTTTCTATGGGTGAGCAGCGGCAGCCACACGCTCCAGCGTTCACTCAACCCGGAAGTAATTTAAATAGATAGAAAGCTAGATAGCTAATAGTTAGCATGATAGGTAGGTAGGTAGATAGATAGATAGATAGATAGATAGATAGATAGATAGATAGATAGATAGATAGATAGATAGATAGATAGATAGATAGATAGATAGATAGATAGATAGATAGATAGATAGATAGATAGATAGATAGATATCAAATAGCAAATAGAGAGCAAATGACCAAATAGAGAGCAAATAGCTAGCTAGGTAGGTAGCTAGCCAGATAGCCAGCTAGTTATCTCGATAAGTATATAGCTGATATATAGCAAATAGATAGTTAGCCAGATAGCCAACGAGATAGCTAGCTAGATAGCTATCCAGATAGATGGATACCTGGATAGCGAGATAAATAAAAAGAAGTGAAGAGAGTTAAAAAGAAATAAGAATAAAGTCAAGAGTAAAGACAAAAAAGCTAAATGTGACCGTGGATGATGAATTCAGACATTTTTATGTCACGATTCTGTTTTCCAATCCACTCCAAAACGTCATTCAAGATTAGTACATGAAGTTGAAGACGTTATGACAAAAAGTTTTAATGTTTGTAGTTTAATTTGAAGCATTTCTAATACTTCAACAAGTGTATGAAGGCATTCGATGGAAATGGCAAAACATCTCAAAAAGGGAACAAAACATTCATCAGGCAATGCAACCATCCTCCACCTCCAGGTTGATTTGTAGTTGCTACATTTCTATAACTTTCTAAAAAAGAAATGATTGCAAGGAAAACATCAGCGTCCTTGGAAGAGTCAACAATACCGCGAGTCTTTGCCCTTCCGCCAGAAGTGATTTGACGGAATTTAGAATTTCCGAGCATTCCGAATCTCGGCAGACATTTCTATGGATTGACAGCAAGCATAGAGAAGATACAAATAAGACGAATCGCATTATGCGGTTCATATTTTAAGGTCAGTTATTATGAATCCACGAATTACAATATGCAGCTTTTTATCAGTGCAGGGTAAACTGCTCATCTCTCTTTTATAAGCATACAAACTCTGATACAGAACATAATGTTCTCCACAATCTGAATTCCATCCAACAAGAAGTAATTTAAAGGACAACCGACACAATTATTTTTTGTTTCTTAACTGATATCAGAAAAACGTTTTATAGTATCTAAAGTACCCAAAATACGCAGGCTGATATTTTTCGTCAAATGCAAAACACCAATAAAAATGAGTTAAAGTGTCCCAAAAGTACAGTCAAACCTCGGTTTTCGAACGTCTCGGTTCTCATCCCATTCGGTTTTCAAACAAAAATATCATATTATTTATGCCCCGGTATACAACCGAAATTTGGTTCTCCACCAAACTGAGTGCATCTGAATGCATCACTCGACTACCCTGTGCTTCCTTATACGTCACTTCCTTAGATGACACGTCTTCCTCATTGTCTCATTGTGACCGACGCATTAATATTGTTGTTGTTTTATTTTTGCGAAAATACTGACATATTCGGTTAAGATCTCCTGAATAGTATGATTTCAAAGCAAGCAGAGGATGGTTTGAAAAGTTAGTGTGCCCTGTGTTTGCCCAAAGACAGCTGGGATAGGTGCCAACACGCCCCGTGGCAGAAAGATATATTTTTATGTACAGATGTTAATGTTGATGTTAAAAATTGGTAAAAATAAAAGTTCTTTTTTATAGAATTTTACACGACCTCCTTTACTATTAAGTTTTTATCCGGTTTATGCGATGAAATAGTTAAAAAGTTGTAATCTAGACTTTGAACGGATTAAGATTTTTTACATTGATTTTAATGGAAAGTGCTGTTTCAGTTTTTTAACAAATCGGTTTTCGAACAGGTTTCTGAAACGGATTGTGGTTCAAAACCGAGGTGTCACTGTACTTCAAAATGACCTCGGAGATGCCGAGTTTCAGAAGGTCCCGCCCCCTTGTTTGTGATGTCACGTCAGGACGTCTTGCTTTGCTCTTGAATCAAAACAATGGCTTCAGATTCGGAGAAGATACTTTCTTGTTACTCATCCAGTTATGAATATGATTCGTATAGTTCTGAAGAGGAAAGCATAAATGTTTGCAATCGATTAAAGAAGTCCTCCCATATCAATTTGAGCCGTCAGGACTCCAATGTAGCGTCCGAGAAAATGCACAAGATGGCGCCCAAGCTCCGTTGGAAATGGGCTGATTTGTCTGCTGGGAATTTGTGTCAGCTAGTATCAAATAGTAGCCTTTATAATTAGAAAATTATTATTATTATTATTATGACAAATATGTTCATATGTACCGTTGTTCGTAACCCGAATGTTCATAAGTAGTTGAGTGTCTGTATTACAGTTTATTTTGTAACTGGTAATAAATTTGGGGAATCTACACAGACACATGTTTTGATCATTGTGTGGTTTGTTTTGTCCGCCAAAAACTAGTTTGTATGCCAAGATTATATTCTCGCAAATTTAATGTTCGTAAGGTGAAAAGTTTGTGAGCTATAGCGTTCGTATGCCATCAACGACCATCACAAAGGTAAATAAAACCACTTTATTATACAGTACAGTTCATTTCTTTAATTATAATGCCATAGTACATTTATTATACATAAAATAAGGTGTATTATGTGTAGTTTTAAGGCCAAATAAATTCGTAAGCCAAGGTATCACTGTATTGTTTGTCTGCCAAACATTTATTTCCCATAAGAAACCATTTAAAATGAGAATAATCTGTTCCTAGGTCCCCATAAAAGATAATTTTCTACTAAATAGGCCTTAAAACTGGACTACTTTTCCACACCCCCTTCGAGTGCTATCGAGTGGAGTACTTTTGCAATTATGGGACCGTAAAAGACCCCACCGCAGACTAGTATTAAGCCGAAGAAGACACAAAAGAAAATGACGGTCAATCAGAAGCTTAGAAAATTAAAAAGTAGAAAATTATGTTTTATGGGTACCTGGGAACGGATTATTCTCATTTTAATGGTTTCCTATGGGGAATTATTTTTTGGGATACACACTTTTCGCCTTACACACTCTGTTTGGGAACCGATTAAATTTGTAAGCCGAGGTATCACTGTATTTAATAAGAATGTGATTCAGATATTTTTAGGCCAGCAGGGAAGACCTTGCAGGCCCCTGGCGGTCCGCCACTGGTCATGACTGAAGGGAAGTTGAGTCTGTTAAATGAGATTATATAAACACACAACATAACAAGGGAGGCTGAAGATAAATACACCTACTGTGCCAAGTCCTTCACGTGTATCATTTATTCCGCAATTCCTGCCACTGACGAGAACACGGCTAAACTGGATGTTTAATTCCCAGCGCAGTAAGCGAAGAAAATGATTTTTTTTTTTGTCCGCTGATTTGATATCCTTTTTAGCCTAATAGTATAGCTGCGTGACTCCAGCTTCAAATCGGGCTTCCAAAAAGAATCCCAGCATACTCCTGATTGTCTTTCTCAATTTTATGACGCCATTATCGTCAATGAGAGAGACTAAACCACCCGGAACAAAGAAACTAATATCAGGACTGTGGAACAAGCTACCGTGAGATCATTATGCGTCGATTTCCTCTTCGTCCCTCATGGCCGGGCCACCTCTTGTGTCCTGAAAGCACAATGTTGAGATTGAATGGTTGTAATTAAAATGTTCCCCAGCTCTTCTTTCCCTGGCAGGCTCCGTAAACTTCAGCATAAGATAAACACACTAAATCACCTTGATCGTTTTCACAAAACGTTTGGCGGGGAATTACCAAATCTCATCCCAAATATAAAAAAACAATAATGTCATAAAGTTGGGAAAATACTTAAGTGTCCGATTGAATACAGTGATACCTTGGCGTATGAACTTAATTGGTTCCTGGACAGAGTGTGTAAGGCATAAAGTGTGTATCCCAAAAATTAATTTCCCATCGGAAACCATTAAAATGAGAATAATCCGTTCCCAGGTCCCCATAAAACATAAATTTCTACTTGATATTTTTTTAAGCATTAAAGGAAAACCAACACCATTTTTTGGTTTCCTAACTGACATCAGAAAAACGCTTTATAGCAGGCTGATATTTTTTTATTGGTGCAAAACACCAATAAAAATTGTCCCAAAACTACTTCAAAATGACCCCGGAAACGGAGAGTTTCAGAAGGTCCCGCCCCCATGTTCGTGACGTCACGCCAGGACGTCTTGCCTTGCTCTCGAATCAAAACAATGGCTTCAGATTCGGAGAAGATGCTTTCTTGTTACTCATCCAGTTATGAATATGATTCAAATAGTTCTGAAGAGGAAAGCATACATGTTTGCAATCGATGAAAGAAGCCATTCCGCATCAATTCGAGCCATCAGGACACCAATGTAGCGTCCCAGAAAATGCACACTTTGGTGGAAATGGGCTGATTTGTCTGCTGGGAATTGGTGTCAACTATTATCAAATACCTGTCTTGGTGCAATACACACGAAGTTTTCAGACCAAACAAAGTACCCAAAATGCATTGTGTGTGTCGTTTTCTTGGTCAGGGGCGTTCCTGACGTGACATCACGTCAGGAATACTCACCAACTCGAAAACAAGACTTCCTGAATATTCAGTGCGAGTCTTAAAACGTAAAATATAGCTATATGCCGTGGAATCTTTGTAAAATATGCTCAGTAAAAGTAATTTGAAGTGATTTTACAAATTATGGACACAACTGGTTTGGAGGCATCGATTGTCCTTTAAAACAGCACATAATATACCATATTTTATGTACAAAAAATGTGCTATGGTATTATAATTAAAGAAATAAACTGTATTGGATAATAAAGTGGTTTTATTGACCTTTGTGATGGTCATTGATGGCATGATGTAATTGAGTGGCCGGTTTCATCAGAATCAAACGCTTGATGAGGAACGTAGCCCTCTTCTTTCATCTTGAGGAATGATCCCTTGGAGGTGCTTTCTCTGCCATAATTTTATCTAGTTCTTCATCAATTGTGTTCTGTTTAGCTGGGATGATAGCTTTTTGCATCAAGTGTACAGATGTTGTGCGGGTTATTTGTGGAGCCTGATTGATGGGAATTTTAACCTTGCAGTCTACACTCTTCCTTTGAACTATCAAAGTTGAAACGAGTCCAAATTTCACTGTTTTCTATCCATTTTGTCACTCTCTCTTTCATCTGCCTGTCTCTTTAATGTTGAAACCACGTCAACCTCACTGCTACGATCTTGACCAATCACGTGGCTTTAACCAAAGACTTGGGGGTGGGGAACAGAAGACCAAAACAAGCCGGCTGCCATTTTCTTGTTAGGGGAACGGGCTCATTCGCCAACGACACATCACTCATTGTGGCAGCTCTGTGTGTCTCCCGAAAAATAGTTTGTCTGCCAAGGTAAAATGTTCATAAATTTAACGTTCGTAAACTCAAAAGTTTGTTAAGCCAAGGGGTTCGTAAACCGAGGTATCACTGTATTGCACTGTGCACATCGGCATCTATGCAACACATCTGTGCAAAAAAAAAAAAAAGTGAGAACAAACAAGTGGCTGGTCGGGTCTCCGCGGTAGGTCCCTTCTGTATCATTTCCAAACGTTTATAATACAGCTGGCTCCTCAGACGCAACTTAAAGAGTCAAGGATCCGTCCTTGAGGTGCCAACACTCCATCCGGCTCATCTCCAGGCCAGGAAACACATTAGGGATCTGCAGCGAGAGGCAAAGGAAGGATGTAGCGCATGCTGGCAAGTGGCTTTTTTACGCTCTGATGCATGCCAGTGGGTCAGTGCCATCCTCCTCCGAGCAAACTTTTATAAATAGAACGTTTTTCTTTGTTGAGATTGTGGCAACAAACAAATCTGATCTGACAACGCAGAGAGCAACCTTTCCGTTTTATTGCTTCCACTGAGCTCAACGCAACCTTGTACTGTTAATCATACGTTTTTGATGTGGCGAGACACTATTTCAACTGTTTTGCAAGAGAAATACCAACGTGTCATTTTGCTAGAGTTGGATTTTTTTCCCCCCGAATGAAAAAAACTGCACCTCAGAACATTTCTACGTTGGGCAAAGGTAAAAAATACTGTGTTCTCGATTTAGATTTGTATTTGACTTTTTCCACATTGTTCCACCCGGCAGGTCTCAAATGTCTTCAACACTTTCAAAAGTCAAACATATCAATGAAATATTCTTCTTGCTCTTACCGGGCTACTTGCACTTTTACCACTGTTGAATTAGAGTGGGACCTTGGCTTACGCACTTAATTGGTTCCCAGACAGTGTTTAAGGCGGAAAGTGTGTATCCCAAAAATTAATTTCCCATAGGAAACCATTATAATGAGAATAATCCGTTCCCAGGTCTCCATAAAATATAATTTTCAACTAAATAAGCCGTAAAACTACAAACAATATACCTTATTCTATGTATAATAAATGTGCTATTGTTATAAAATGAAAGAAATACACTGCATTATATAATAAAGTCGTTTTATTTACCTTTGTGATGGTTGTTGATGGCTTGATGGAATGGGGTTCAGACTTCTCTTCCTGTGTTATGAAAGTCCGGTGAGGCATCTTTTTCCAAAAAAGGCCGGTCTCATCTGCATTAAATACTTGCTGAGCAACGTAGCCTTCTTTCACCATTTCGAGGAATGATCCCTTGTATCAATAAACGGCCGCATGACAATATCAGAGTGACAATATAACTGTGGTGGACTTAGCATATTGGTACTGGGCGGTTAAATCAGACAAATGCACACCTCGTTCGTGTTTCTCAATGATCTCCTTCTCCTCGACTGTAATTTTGTTTTGTGTCTTCTTCGGCTGAACACGAGCCTATGGTGGGGTCTTTTTTCGTCCCATAACAGCAAAAGTATCCGTAAAAAATCCTTGAATACGATCGACGTCTGCACTCAAGAGAAAGGGGGTGTGGAAAGGTAGGACGGGTGGGGCGCTGTTCGGGTGTGTGCTTTGGTGTTCTTCCGCTGAAGATTACTCCGCCAGCCATGGTGGGGCGGCGCTCCATGTGTATCCCGAAAAGTAGTGCGTATGACAATGTTTAATTTTCATAAATTTAACGTTCGTAAACTGAAAAGTTCGTAAGGCAAGGCGTTTGTAAACCGAGGCCCCACTGTACTTGTACTTATACAGGCGCTCTCCACCTTACGAACGAGATACGTTCCGAGCGGTCGTTCGTAAGGTGAATTTGTTCGTAAGTTGCTTCAGTGGTATTTTTTGTATGGAGTATGTTTAAGGCAAACTGTAACTGGCGACAATACAGTGATACCTTGGCTTACGAACTAAATTGGTTCCCAGAAAGTGTGCAAGGCGAAAATCCCGAAGTCAAAAACAAAACAAAAAAAATACATAAATATTTGTCATTGGTTGCCATGACAACAAAAATATAATGTATTTGGTCTTGTTTTGTAAAAGTGTTTAACATTTCTATGTGAAACTTCATATGTCTGTTTTTTTTTTCTTAAACCGTCTTCAATACTTCGATGTCGCACGCTGTTGTGTGTGCGCGTGTGCGTATTCGTGATGGGAATTCCGGCTCTTTTCAGAGAACCGGTTCTTTTGGTTCGGCTCACTTAAGAGATACGGCTCTTTTGGCTCTCAAGTGACTCAGTTTTTTTTTGTTGCTTAAATTTATTAACTAGCAAAAATCATGTAAAATTATGTGAAAAACGAATTACTAATGTAAATACACAAATACACAATATCAAATATTTTTATTTATATGGCTTTATATGTGCACAGAGTTAGTGGATGCTAACTTTCACTTTCCCTGTGGTTTCTCTGGTCTGTTGATTAGCTGTCACTAATTTGCTTTTCATATTAATAATGCTATCATACCGACTAGTAAAAAATATAACCCCTCATCTCCTTCGCCTCACTACTGCGTGTGTCTGTTATTCTCCCCTTCCTCCTCTACCACGGATATCGACCAATCACGCGCGGCTTTAACCGAAGACTGGGGACGGTGAATAGAGGACAAAAAAAGTCGGCTCCCATATCCGGCTCCTTGTTAGGAACGGGCTCTCTTCGTTCACTTCAGAGAACCGGCTCGTTCGCGAACGACACATCACTCGTGTCTGCTTATGTGTGTACGTGAGACCATTATAGTTCGGACACGAGTTTGAGACAGGAAAAAGAAAAGAAAATGGAAGCCTTTCACTTCCTATGTATCCTTTCCACAAATCAGCTCACCACCCCCCTCTTCGCCGCCTCCCCAACATTTACAAACACACACACACTTTTGGGATCAGAACACACGCAACGCTCTCGTCAAGGGCCCATTTTCACCTGAGTCGACTCCTCCGTGGACTCGCATTCGCATCAGCCCACACGGCAGTCTTTTCTCTACTTTTTTTTACCCCTTCATTTTACCCCTTCACTTAAAAAAAAAAACAATTTCCAAACACGCTTTTAAAGTGGAACCCCCGTGTCCCAACCTGTTGCTCTTGTGGAGTTATTAAAGATGAAGATACATTCCAAGTTTTTCTATCGTACGTGGATTGGAGTTGCTTACACAGCAGGTGAGGAGATTTCAAGATCGAAATTTAGCAAGCTAAAAGTTACGTTTCGATAGATAGATTGATAATATCGTTTTTTTTTTTTTTTTGCTCAAAATGTTTCACAGCTGTGATGTAAACGTGTTCCCTTATCACAACGATTTATGCATTTTACTGTGTTTTCCACAATTGTCACAGAAAGGACAACTTTGTTGACATCTAGCGTTGAATCCTCCCTCCCACTCTCCCCGAAAACCGTCAAATTATGATGATGATGATTATTATTATTTTCAAATTGGTTTGTTTAATTTGATTTGTTATTAAGGCGCAGAGTTGCTTCTTGTTTTACTTTGTCACTGTTTCCTGCCAACTCATTTTTTTTCTGTCCATTCATTACTTTTTTTAATTAATATTCAAAACGATCGATGTTTATGTAAGACAAACAATGTTTTAAATTTCGTTTTGGTGTCGAAACCTTGTTTGAACCACTCACTGTTAATGAGAGTTCTGAGATAACATTTTTTTAATTAAAAATGAAATGCACAAAGCACAGGTATCAAATTCAACCTTCATGCATCTATTTCCGGCCCTCCATTTTGTTTTATAACGTCATTGACGTTCGTAACTAGTTATCAAAAATTATATAAACTTGTCAAATGCAAGGGTAAATATTTAATGTGATTAACAGACAATTAAGTTTCACCTCACAGAACATTTTAAATAAGAAACAAGATATGTAATTGCCTCGTGCGCTTGCCATACAATTATACTCGCAGCTCAGCTTCAGTTTCTCAAATGTCATTGCTTGCGTTATCGTTTTTTTTTTTTTTTAATATCGTTGCTTCATTTGAGACATCATCGCTTTGTGAAAGATAAATATACACAAATTCCACTTTCAATGGTGTTGCCATATATAATAGTTCATTGAGTGCATTGTTGGCAAGCATTTGTTAAATATGGATTGGATGTACAGGTACCTTTATTCGTCTCGCAGTGGAAAAATTTATATTTCACAGCAGCAAAGTGAGGAAAGGAAAGAAAGAAGTAGAAAAACAAAATAATTGCTCCATACTGTGCTGTTCTTACACATTGGTAATGTTGTTACATGGACACCAAACATTCAAGTGACAAATCATTTTAAAATTATTATTTTGATATTTGAAAAGCTTCAAATTAACTCTAGATGTAGAGAGAAAGACAATCCCTTGTATAATAAATAGTGCGTAACCTCAGCTTCTACTGTAGCCCCTTATAATGTGGTGTGACCTATATATAAAAAAAAATATATAGATTATATTTGCATTTTTTTTCATTCATTGAGTGGGTGCCTTATATATGGAATAATTTTGAAAATACACCATTCATTGGGGATGTGCCTTATAATATACACCGGAAAATATGATATTTCCATTATATCTGCTTTTTTTTAATTCATTGAAGATGCGCTTTATAGTGCAGTGCGCCTTATATATGGAAAAAGTTTGACAATACACCATTCATTGGGGGTACGCCTTATTCTCTGGTGCACCTTATCCATCTGAAAAAACTGTATTTCTGTATATTATATTGGGAAAACTTTTTTCGTTCATTAAAGGTGCACCTTATAGTCCTGTACGCCTTATATATGGAAAAAGTTTGAAAATACACCATTCATTGGGGGTGCGCCTTATACCCTGGAATATACTGTAATTCTATATTATATTTGTAATTTATCTTTGATCATGACAGTGCACCTTATAGTCCGGTGCCCCTTATATATGGTGAAAAGTTTGAAAATACACCATTCATCAGGGGTGCGCGTTATACCCTGGTGCACCTTATACACTGGAAAATACTGTATTTTTATATTATATTTGTATTTTTTTTTTTCGATCATGACGGTGCACCTTATAGTCCAGTACGCCTTATATATGGAAAAAAGTTTGAAAATACACCATTCATTTGGGATGCACCCTATACTCCGGTGCACCTTATACACCGGAAAATATGGTATTTTTGTATTATATTTGGAAAACCTTTATCATTAATTGAAGGTGCAATTTTTGGTCTGGTGCGCCTTATACAGTAAAGTCTCGTTATATCGATATCGGATATATCGATAGTCCCGGTTATATCGATATTTTTTCGGACTCCCTTGAATATCGATATGAGACTTTACTGTATATGGAAAAACGTGTAAAATACACCATTCATTGCGGGTGTGCCTTATACTCCGGTGCGCCTTATACATGTTATTATGTATATAAATTTAAATATTGTTTATTAGTTTTTTTCTGTACACATGAGTTTGCTTAAATGTTGTTACCTTACTGCGCCTCAAGGCAACCCAAACCGTCACCTTACCAAGCCGTGATTCTTACACCTTACATCATGTTTAATTTTACATTTCAACGTTTTCAGTGTTCAAAACAATCGCCCGAGGACACCCCTAACTAACCACTTGTTTCCCCATGATGAAAACAATTTTGACACAGCCTGTTCCAAAGCTTAAAATGACTGTGAATGAGCAATCAAGTACAGTGATACCTCGGTTTACGAACCCCTTGGCATACGAACTTTTCGATTTACGGACGTTACATTTATGAAAATTTTACCTTGGCATACAAACTATTTTTCGGGATACACACGAGGCACCACAATGAGTGATGTGTCGTTCGCGAATGAGCCCGTTCTCCTAACAAGAAAATGGCAGCTGACTCATTTTTGTCCTCTATTCCCCGCCAACGTGTCAATCAACGTGTACAGCTGTCAGATTGTCCATTGGCCAACAATACTGGATTCTCTATTACACGCCCTCGCTGCATCTAACAATTTGGTTAACGGCAAACAAGCTGCTTTTTAATACCGATAAAATCAATTGCAAATGGTTAGTTTGACTAAAAGCCTATGGCGGGCCGTGCATGTCACTTCAAGGCCTTCAATAGTGCGATGTCTGAATCACAGCTGCCACTGTAAAAAACTGTGCTGTGATTACTACACGTCCTGTACTGTACGAGAGGATACAGTTAGCCAAGAAATAACTTGTGAAGAAAGAAATTCATGTCATTAAACTATTCGAGTTTTTACCCTCAATGTGTGAATTCATGATAGAGGGTCAGAAGTCGCTCTTTTACACCACAGATAAGAAGATAGGCGAAGAATAGCGAAGCATCAATAATAACCGTTTTTGACCCAATTTGGATTATTTTTAACTCAGATGTTTTGGAGTACAGTAGGGGCGTGGATTTCATCGCTAGGCCTTCAGTGGTGCTATTTCTGAATCAATCCAGACTAAAAAAAGTGTGGTGTGATTTTACTACGAGTCCATTAGAGGGTACCATTAGCCAAGAAATAAGTGACCGACCTTTCTTAATGAGGTTCATTTTTCTTGAAAAGTCCGTCTATCTGCAACCATATCCTTTTCTTCTCCTTCAGCCATTATGGGTTGACAAAACTGCTATTAAACCAAGACAATATGTTTGCTTATGCAGCTCGCTACCGATACAGTGTGCTAGCTCTGACCAGTATGCCTTGTCACTACCGTCTTGTGACCAAAGCAGTTTTTCAAACTATTACTGGCTAGTCCAATCAAAGTTTGCTAGTAACTTGCCAATCATTGTTTGCGAACACTCTGACATTAACCAGCGCCTGCAAGAAGGCTGTGGTACCCCTTTTGGGTTGCCAACTTGAAATCTGATTGGTTAAAGCAACAGTTTGTTTGATATATTTGATGCGACATGGCCCACAGAACTTATTGTGAAGGCGTGCAGGTAGTTTTCTGACCCTGGTAATACATGATGGCTGAAATGTGGTTGGTTAAATGCTTATATACGAAAACATGCATCTGGTAGCAGTGCAACAGTAGAAAAAGCAATGAAAGGAAGCTAAAAAACAATTTGGAATTATTTAATAAGAATTCATGGAAAAATATCATTAACATCAGTCCGTGATTCCGATATTTTTAGGCCAGCAGAGAAGGCCTTTCAGGCCCTGACGGTCCGCCACTGCTAAAAGCAAAGTTGTAGACTCATGTGGTTTACGCTTCAGATTTAGGTTGACAACATCTTATGTGATCATCTTCATAGAATATTCACATTATTGTCATTCTTGATCTGGTTTATGAAACATTCATCCATTTTCTATTGTTCCTGTTTATGCTGCTGGCTGAGATGGACCCTTATGCAAGATGACTTTATGCAAAAAAGGATAAACAGTCAATATTCCTCTAACCCTCTTAACACTCGCATGTTTTCTCCCATTCAAATGCATGACATGAAAGAAAAAATATAATGTTGTGACACAAGTATAATGTAGTCGCAGTCCTGGTGTTATTATTATCAGAACGAAAGAGGGAGTGGGCGTGGAGGTCATTGGAAGGCAACAAGATGTTATATAACTGAGATGTACTGAAGTTAAACCGTGAGTGTATTTTAAAATAAAGTAGTCGTTCATTATTTGTGGTTAATTGGTAACGTACCAAACTGCAGAAAGTGAAAAACCACAATGTAGGGTACAGTATTTAGAAGTCCAAGATGGCGTGCGAGTAGGCAGCCGTCAGCAGGTGCTGTCATGAGTGAAACGTGCAACTTTGCCAGTAAAAAAAAAAGAAATTACATTTGTGTCTGGATGAGAAGGTTTCTTCAGCCGTCATCTGTACAAATGTGAAGGTTTCGGACGAACAATACTTACTTTTTGAATCTAACCACCCTTTACAACACAAACTAGGAGTTATCAGAACCCTCCAGCATAGGGCTAAACTAATACCAACTAGCACTGAAGGTAGAGAAAAGGAGTCAAAACATATCAGGAGAGCACTCACTAACTGTGGGTACCCTCAGTGGTCATTCAACAAATGTCAGAAAGAAAGAATAGCGAACGAAACCAATAATTCTCAAGATTCAAAAAGGAGAGGAGTAGCAGTACCGTACATTGCAGGAGTTTCTGAAAAATTACAAAGAGTCCTTTGGCAACATAAAATTCCTACTTATTTCAAACCGATAAACACGTTAAGGCAAAAATTAGTGCATCTGAAAGATAGGCTGCCAAATGAAAAACAAAGTAATGTAGTTTATTCCATAGATTGTAAGAATGAAAATTGTAAAGAGCAGTACATTGGGGAGACTCAACAAATTCTCAAAAAAAGACTTTATCAACATCGCAGGGATAATATAAGTGGACCTCAATCGGCAGTACATTTGCACCTAAAAGCTAGCAATCACTCATTTGACGACAATGAGGTTAAAATCTTAGCGAAAGAACATAGATGGTTTGAAAGGGGGGTAAAAGAAGCGATTCTTATAAAACAACAAAATCCTTCATTAAACCGGTCTGGTGGGGTGAGGTTCAATTTGGATCGTTCATACAATAGCCTGCTTAGGCAAAACAGGTTAGGCAACTTTCGTAATGCTGATGAGGGTCGTTATGCTGATGAGGTGATACCGGTGGGAGTGGGGGTAATAGACCAGTCGTTAGTCAGGAATGTAGGAACAATCAGTGGGGCCACAGGGAGGGGTCCTCTGCCCCCCCAACCTGAGAGTAGGGACCTATCATAGCTGTGTCCGGCGCCACCATGTCTGGACATTAGGGATATATAAATAGGGCCGATACGACCAGTCAGACTTTAGTTCGCTGACGAAGCCTCTTGGATAGGAGGCGAAACGTCCGAAACCTTCACATTTGTACAGATGACGGCTGAAGAAACCTTCTCATCGATGGACCACTCCTGTACGACTGAGAGCTTACACAGACGTATTTGAGTCTGGAATTAATGAGAGATCCATCTCGACTCGGTTTCCTTGTGTTTGTCGGAATGTATTTAGCCTTTGAAAGACATTTTGATGAAAGCACACGAGAAGTAGCGGGGATTTTCGACTGAAACAAAAATCTTTTGGACTGTGTCAATGTTGCTTTGAGACGTTTTTTAAGTAGGCATATTACACCTCCACTTGATGGGATCCTACCCGAAATGTGACTCTTGGGTTCTCGCTGTTTGCTCTGGCCCACTTTTACGGTCGTCTCATTTGAGCCAACAACAATCAACGTTTCCTTCCGCTGATCACACGATACAGGCTCAGGACTGCATGAGGGTATGTCCTTGAATATTTTCTTCTGTCAGCTGGAGAGTAAAACTTAGGAGGTTGGAATTCTATTGCCCCATATGAGAAGTTTGCCGCAATCCAAATAAATGGAGACCAGTACTTCATTCATCACTGGTGTCGAGCGAGGCCTCTATGGGCATATACATGTCTGGTCAGTCACTTTCACATCAGTTTAGAGTACCGACAGCCCAAACACGACTCAAGATGAGAGATAAGCTTTTTCAACCGTAGGGGTTTTACATACAAGGCCAAAAATGTGTCCGTCTTGGTAGAAGATAGTTGATGGGAACCATCTGTGGCAATTATTTTCCTTTTTCAGCTCTACTTGTTTTCTGCTCATCCATCTATGCAATGAATGATTTCATTTGGAGTTCCATTCCATAATGGCTGTGGGTAAATCAACATCACTTTTGAACCAGTGTCTGATTAATCTATCTGTCGGTCTGTCGGTCCGTTAGTCGGTCGGCCGGACTGTCGGTTGGTCTGTCGGTTGGTCTGTCGGATTTGTCGGTCTGTTGGTGGTGGTCGGTCTGTCGGTCGGTCGGTCTGACGGTCTGTTGGTCTGTCGGATTTGTCGGTCTGTTGGTGGTGGTCGGTCTGTCGGTCGGTCGGTCTGACGGTCTGTTGGTCTGTCGGATTTGTCGGTATGTCAGTCTGTTGGTGGTGGTCTGTCGGTCGGTCGGTCCGTCTGTCAGTCTGTCCGGTCTGTCGGTCTGACGGTCATGTCGGTCTGTCGCTCTATGTTGGTTTGTCGGTCTATGTCGTTCCGTCATTATTTATCTATCTGTCTGTCGGCCGGTCGGTCCGTCTGTCCGAATCTGTTTGTTTGTTTATTCAGTTGTTTATTTATTTATGTATTTATTGATGTATTCATTTATGTATTTATCTGCTCCTCTATGGATAAAATACCATATGCAACACATCACACAGGGTGCCGATTTACCTCATTCACACAATCATGCTCTCCATTTCCCTCCATCCATACTTAATATGATCCGTCCGTTAATCCTGTATCCTTTTCCTTACATCCACCATTCTGTCTTCGTTTTCGGAGCAAATATAAAGATTGGTGTTCATGTTGCGTTTCTGTTTGAAATGCATCTTATCTATCCATCCAGTTTGCCTCATGACTTTGCTGATATCATTCTTGCTCATTCGCATGGAATGAACTTTTAATTAAAATCAGGTCCAGCGCTAGCCATTTTGATGCCCTAAGCATAAATGCTTTGTGCTGCCCCCCCTATCGCCCACCTGACAGCAACAAACAAGAACTGAGCATTCATCAGTCTTGCTTTATTTTGCTAAATAAATGTCTTGATTAGTGTTTTCAAAACGTTCACAAAAATCAGTAAGAAATCATAAGAATAAAGAACGGAGCATCTGCACAGAGCGCCGTATGTGCGTATGTGGAGCTGTCGCGGCTTGGAATTGAAGCGGATTTACGTTGGACAGGAAATGTGGGACAATGTCTTTTCGTCAATGGGTGCTACAGCTTTGTGTTTGCTTTCAAAATTTAGCTTGTAGCAGATGTGCACGTTCCACCATGACGTCCTTGATCCACTGGTGAAAATGACACTTTAATCCTCTCCTTATTATTTGTTATTTTGTATTTGGTTGTTTTGCCTTCAAGGTGGCGTCATTAGAGTGGCTGCCTTTACAGCAGGTCCTATATTTTGTTTTTTCTACTTCTTTCTTTCCTTTTCTCTTCCTTTCATCACTTTGCTTCTATGAAATGTAAATTTATCCACTGATGCAAAGCCTATAAACATGCTGGTTGATGGCTGATCATTATGTCTTGAAATGAAGTGTTCTTTGACCTTGTGTTATACCTTGAACACATAGAAGCATTGATTGGCGTCATTAGAGTGGCTGCCTTTCCAGCAGCTCATGTATTTTGTTTTTCTACTTTCATTCCTTTCATCACTTTGCTGCTGTGAAATGTAAATTTCTCCACTGTGAGACTAATAAAGGCATATCCAATCCAATCCAATCCTCAGGAATACAAGACAAAATCTCTGGGGAGATTCTACCATGGAATATAGTTTTGAAACATGGTCGAAAAATTTTGTTACAGTTAATTATGCTATTCTGTCTACCTGTATTGAACATACAGGTCCATGAACAAACATTTCAGTATTGTCCCTTCATTGACAAGACTGGACAGAATCTCAGAACTGTGAACACCCAAGGGGAGAAATCCACACAGCATGTGGTGTATGATCAGCGTACAGAATGCCAAGCGCCGAGCCCGATTAAAAATTTTGCACAATTGGACACACACGAGTCTGCATTGCTGGCCATTTTTATAATTCTGCAACTTCACACACATTGTGTCCATGCCAATTAGAATTCTTGAAAACTAACTCCACACAATCCAGGGAATATATCCAAGTCAAAGCATTACATTGCCAAGGACTAATTTTCTGTCCTCTTCAACTTCTGTCCCTTGGCCATTCCACACGCGTCCGAATGGAAACCGGATCCAAAACACGCGGACTGTTTTGTGTGCATTACAATGCTCCAAAGTACTATGTTGCTAAGCAACAAGCATCATTAGAAGACTCCGAAGCTTAATGAGAGCCACCTTTGCGATTGTGTTCCAATTGCTTCCCGGTTGCAGGCGGCAGCGTGATTGTAATTTGGTGGCGGATGCACACTTAACCTCATACATCTCTTGTCTCGTCATCTGCAGATGCTCGGTATAAATAGCTAAGAGGTCATTGGAAAATCTGGTCAAATGACCAGCTTGCCTCTGTTTAGAGAGTAAGCATGCTGTTGACCCCGCAGGCTTCACTTTGGCCTCTCTCTTCCACTTCAGCGTTACTCGCTTCAGCGATTTACCTCTCAGCAGCATAGACTTGTATATGTGAGCACGATCTCGAGGAATCGGATTAACAAGCGGATTTGAAAGCTCAACTTTTGGGGAGGTGCTGCGGTTTGGCACTTTTGGGTCTTTTGCTGCGATCACAGGAGCTCTCATCTTTTGTGCTTTCTGTGCTCAAAGCGAATTTTTAAAACTGGCTCATCGTTGAAATGTCATCACTCATAGTTGATGTGTTCTCAGCAGGGGGGCGATGCTAAAAAGGCAGATCGACCGACCGATCGACCGGTACACCGGCAGACCGACCAACAGACAGACAGACAGACCGTCAGATCGACAGACCGTCAGACCGACCGACGGACAGAGAGACAGATCGACAGACCGACCGACCGACCACCACCAACAGACCGACTGACCGACCGGCAGATCGACAGACTGACCGGCAGACCGACAGACCACCACCAACAGACCGACATACCGACAAATCCGACAGACAGACAGACCGTCAGACCGACCGACGGACAGAGAGACAGATCGACAGACCGACCGACCGACCACCACCAACAGACCGACTGACCGACCGGCAGATCGACCGACTGACCGGCAGACCGACAGACCACCACCAACAGACCGACATACCGACAAATCCGACAGACAGACAGACCGTCAGATCGACAGACCGTCAGACCGACCGACGGACAGACGGACAGAGAGACAGATCGACAGACCGACCGACAGGCAGGCATAAATGGTTCACAACAGAGGAAGAGTTCCCGTGAGGCTGTTACGGGAGGAAAAATAGGTTGGGACAGTGGATTTAAACATCGGAAGCTGAGCCAGATGGCTTGTCGCGGCATCCTTCATTTGGCACCTTTCCCCTGGCAGGATGTTGGAAAGACCAAACTGCCCCAAATGTGGTTCGGACAGGGACGTAGTCAATGTCATCCCCCTTCACGCGAACAATGAAATCAAAGCCAGTCAGACCGCCTCCTGGCTGGCCTTGCGTCCACACGATGGAGGAAACAGGCCCTTTCTTTTAGGGGAGTCAAAGGGAGCACATTATAGTCCGAGAACCGGGTGACTTTGTATTGAGAGTCCCGGGTCTGCACCGTGGCCTCCATGGCCTCCTGTCCTTCGCCGGATGTGCAGGGTTGCCCCGGTTTTGGCGCTTGGCCCACATTTCTCGTCACTGGCACAAGCAGTCCTTGTCATTCTTGTACCGCCCTATGGGAGGCTGTCCATTCGGGGCTTTCTCGTTCTCGTGTTCAACTTCAATAGGGAACGTAAGCCAATTCTGCCAATCCCGGAATGATTTTTGTATTGTTCGTCAATCTGCGACAACCGTCAACATGAAAACAAATCCCTTAATGACTCCCATGATGCATCCTTTATGTTGGTTTGTTTACGCAATGTCGCTCTTTTTCCTGTTCCTGCCTGACAACTGCTTAGGGATCAAATACAGAGGAGTAAGGAAACAGGAGCGGGAACATCTCCTTCGCCGTCCATGAAAAAGGGAAGTGGGAGATGCACAAATATGATAAAGAAAACAGGAAATTTGCTCGCTACCTTTCACACAATCTTTCATGTGCCTTCCTCCGTTCCCATGAAGAGAAGCATTTGCTTGATGTGGCGACGTCTGCCTTGCATTCGTCTGACTGTCAAAAGGAGCTTTACATTTTTAACTGGCTTAGAGCGCCTTGTGGCAGCTTTTCTTTACACATGCACATGTAACATATCTGTTGTCAGCAGGTGTGTTATTTACGAGGAATGTTGGTAAATGGGTGTTTTCTTAAAAAGAAAACATGTAGCTTTAATATCTGTGAAGGAAATGTTACTTATTATAAGCCTCTTTTAATTTGGGAGATAAACTGGTGTGGTTTTTTTTTAAATTCATTGACTTTTTGCTCCCTTTAAATTGGGGCTACAGAACGGGGTCAATATTGAAGATCCATCCTTTCTTTGTGTGTCTTTGTTTTTTTTACTTACAGTTATTTAAATACGAAAAGAGAAGATAACACACCACAGCGGGGTACAAATTACAGGCAGGCGTTATGCAAAGACAATTAAGCTACCATGTGTGATTTTTTTTTTTTTTCAGTTTTAAAGCGGGATTTGAGCTTGAGGCAAATATACACACATTGTGTGTGTATATATATATATGTACAGTGATACCTTGGCTTACGAACTTAATTGGTTCCCAGACAGAGTGTAAGGTGAAGTGTGTATCCCAAAAAATAATTTCCCATAGGAAACCATTAAAATGAGAATAATCGGTTCCCAGGTCCCCATAAAACATAATTTTCTACTTTCTAATTTTCTAAACCTTAAAACTACACAAACTATACCTTATTTTATGTACAATAAATATGCTATGGTATTATAATTAAAGAAATAAACTGTACTGTATAATAAAATCATTTTATTTACCTTTGTGATGGTCGTTGGTGGCTTGATGGAATGGAGTGGCCGGTTTCATCAGCATTAAACACTTGATGAGGAACGTAGCCTTCTTCTGTCATCATCTTGAGGAATGATCCCTTGTAGGTGCTTTCTCTGTGATAATTGTATCTAGTTCCTCATCAATTGTGTTCTTTTTAGCGGGGTTGATAGCTTTTTGCATCAAGTATACAGATGGCTTGTGCAGGTTGTTTGTGGAGCCTGATTGATGGGATATTTTAACCTTGCAGTCTACACTCTGCCTTTCTACATCAAAGTTGAAACTCTCACTGTCGTCTGCCTGTCTCTTTAATGTCTAACCCCCCCCCCCACCCCCGTCACTGCTGCGTTCTTGACCAATCACGTGGCTTTAACCGAAGACTGTGGGCGGGGAATAGAGGACAAAAACAGTCGGCTGTCATTTTGTTGTTAGAAGAATGGGCTCATTTGCGAATGACACATCACTCATTGAGGCAGCTCCGTGTGTATCCCGAAAAAGGCTGACATGCCAAAGTAAAATTTTCATAAATTTAACGTTCGTAAACCGAAAAGTTCGTAAACCGATGTATCACTGTATGATGAATTCAAATTGTTTTGAGCAGCGCCATCTTCAAACATGTGTGATTTATTGACAAACATACCCTCTTGAATTACCTTCACCAGGTCTTTAAATATGGTTTCTGATACGGCACACTTAAATTTATCTTGTCCTCGAGATGTCCTATAAAAAGTTGCCATGTATTCTTTTCTCTTTGAGTTCAGCACCAAAAGTTTTACAGCCCATTCAGGTTTGTTTGTTTGTTTGTTTGTTTGTTCAAGCAGACATACAGTAAAGTCTCGTTATATCGATATCGGATATATCGATAGTCCCGGTTGTATCGATACTATTTCTATGCACGCACAGAGAAAATCACATGCAAACGGGGTCGGATATATCGATAGTCTTGGTTATATCGATATTTTTTCGGACTCCATTGAATATCGATATAACGAGACTTTACTGTATTTGCTTGGTTGCTTTGTATTGGTGAAGGCTACGTGCACATAACTTCCACTGTGAAAATGACATTTCACAAGAGTACAATCGCATAGCTCAAGGGGGGAATGTCGGGATTTTGCAAATAAATGTTGACTTAACTTTTACTCCCCCCCCCCCTAACTAATTATTTAATCATTCCTCCGAAGTGTAATCACAGGATTTGTATGATTGCATTTTTATCTCAATGCAAACTTCAAGAATGCATGGCGGATGAGAACATGAACCTTGGTTTATTTTTCTATGTCCCCCGACGTGTTTAATTTATAACGTGGTTGTCAACAAGCTTGCCATCATTCAGTTTTTAGGTAATCCTCCTGGAAAAACATGTTGCCAAAGCCCTATGCAAACGCATATTCAATTAAGGGTCAGCTGGAATGGTTTGTGGAGGAAAATAAGCACCCCCAACCCCCCCCCCCACCATACCCCACGCTCAACCTCTTTATGTACGGATTTATTCAATACATTTCATGACAGGGAAAAAAAAAAAAACTTCCTAAATGCATGTGCAAACATCTGTTTTATCTTTTTTTGCCAAACGTTTCTCTGCACGCTTCTTCAAATTGGCCATCTCAGCTGCAGGCTGATCTCCTTTTCTGAAGCTTTGCTAAAGCAGCAGTAAGAAATAATTTGTTCTGGTGATGTGTAATTTATTTTTAATGTCACTGTAGACACATGGTTGCATTTTATCGAATGATTTGACTTTTGCCACATATTTTTTTTTTTGAAATGCAGTTCTGTAGTTGGCCAAAATATTGATTTAAAAAAACAGACAATGACAAAATCAGAAAAATGTGATATACAGTGAGACCTCAACTTACAAACACCTCAACTTACAAACACCTCAACTTACAAACTTTTTGTCTTACAAACGTCAAATTTATGAAAATCAAACCTTATAATAAGCACTATTTTAATAATACCCACCCACCACGGCTGGCGGAGTGATCTTCGGCGGAAGCACACGACCGAACAGCACCAGAGGTTAAGTTACCAACAGTCCTTATGGAAAATGACTCTCCTTCCATAAGCCATCAACGACCATCAAAAAGGTAAATAAAACTTTATTTTACAGCACAGTTTATTTCTTTAATTCCAGTCCTCATGTAATGCGCCTCTCTTTCCAAACATCAATTCCGTTTGACCTTCGACCTCCAACGCCATTCCATCAAGCCATAAATGACCACCACAAATGTAAATAAAGTGACTTTATGATACAATGCAGTGTATTTCTTTCATTACAATACAATAGCACATTTATTATACATAGAATAAGGTATGTTGTGTGTAGTTTTAAGGCTTATTTCGTTGAAAAGTATATTTTATGGAAACCTGGGAACTGATTATTCCCATTTTAATGGTTTCCTATGGGAATTTTTTTTTGAGATACACACTTTTCGCCTTACACTCTGTCTGGGAACCAATTAAGTTCGTAAGTTGAGGTCTCACTGCATTTGTTAAAAAAAAAAACAAGGTAATTATAACCCAAAGTTGTAATATTTTTTTGGGGGAAATACCACCTTTACAGGATAGAAGTAGAAATATTTCAAGAAAAACAAAATATCTGGGACTAATACAGATGCTCCCCAACTGTGGGTGTTTTCTCCAGGTACTCAGGCCTGTGACCCTTTTGAGAATAAGCGGATCAGAAAATGGATGGATAAATTGTATTAAAGGAGGAGACTGAGGAAGTGGAAGAAAATGGCCGCATGGATGGCATTGAGAATGCTAATCCTTGGTGACAAAGTGGAAAGAAAACATGGCTGACCATAATTCATTTTGGTCTGCTTCTCAGAGAACAAATCGGGGTTGTTGCCCTTTATCCGTTTCTTAATACGTTGTTTAATCCTAGTAGCACAAAAAAAAGGGAAAACGCATTAAAAACTTCCAAAACTGGCTACAACTCAAAGTTTCATGGTTTGTGACCTTACTCTGAAATGACTGCTCCTTAATATCAGCAGTATACTGAAAAAAGAGGGCCCTTTCACGATGAGAACATTCAATAAAATATGGCATTTCAACCATTGACTCTTTTTCTGCTCTTTTTTTAAGATAGATAAGATAAGATAACATAGGAAATGGGGAAATTTGCAATCGACAGCAGCAAAATTGAAAGGGGGGGGGGGGTAGTTGAGAGGAGTCGAAAAGATGCAAGCAAAACGACAGGTGACACCGTGACTTAAAATCAGTAGCAAAGGACCACCTCCTGTCTGCTAAATCTTGACTCACAAAGCAAAATGTACTCCCCAGTTCAAAATCTTTTTTTAAATTACAGTAAAGTCTCGTTATATCGATATTCAAGGGAGTCGGAAAAAATATCGATATAACCGGGACTATCGATATATCCGACCCTGTTTGCATGTAATTTTCTCCGCGCGTGCAAAAATATTGATATAACCGGGACTATCGATATATCCGATATCGATATAACGAGACTTTACTGTATCTCTCATTACATTTGTCAGTTGACAAGACATCATTTTCAGACAATCCACCAACCCCCAAAAAATGAAGCAATATTTCGGAGTAAATTCCAATGCACATCCACAAGTGTTGACATTCTTATTCCTTTCTGCAAGACGTGTACCAAATGATAAGCCCCCAACATGACAGTTTATGATGACTGCTTGCCTAGCCAATGCAATCAGTTGTGAAATCATCCCCTTGACAGACAGAATGCAAATTGTGAGTCAATATTAAATGCCATGACTGACTTGCAGGCGCAGCATCAGGTCGTAAACAAGAGCAAAAAAACGCTCCTGCCCAGTCTTCAGCCCCAGACACAACCTGATCAGATTTCCAAGCCATCTCATCTGGTTCCTCCAAATTCGGAGGAGCAGCTGAGCTCTACGATGAGGAAACCCTTGCATAAGAAACTCATTGGGGCTAAATTGTAATTGGCAATGCAATAAAGCATTGATGATGATTGCGTCTTTTCAACAGCATGAATATGCCAGCACCGTTTTTGATCGGGAAGAATGTCTGTGCCATTTGACTGTCATCGCTGGACAGCTCTGGGAGGGGTTGTGCTTTTTTTGTGCCTGTAACGGGCAGCATTTTCACAGCCTCGTTTTGTTCAGCGGAAAAGTTGGTGCTGTTGTACAGTCTGCGGCTTGGAATTGATGCTGATTTACGTGGGACAGGAGTTGTCGTCGGTTGGTCCATGCGTCGGTCCGTCGGTCGGTCTGTCGGTCTATGTCATTATGTTATCATAATAATAATAATACTTTTCATTTACAAGCGCCTTTCAAAACTGTCAAGGTCACTTTTCAGTCACAGGATAAGTTTGTCTGTGGGTGAGTAGCGGCCGCCACATGTGCCAGCGTTCACTCAACGCAGAAGTAACTCAAATAGATAGAAAGCTAGCTAGCTAATAAACAGCCAATAGATAGCTAATAGAGAGAAAAACAGCTAGCCAGCTAGATATATAGCTAGCCAACGAGATAGCTAATAGATAGGTAGCTACCTAGTTGGCTATCTGGCTAGTTACCTCACTGCCTATCTAGGTAGCTAGATAGCCAGCGAGATAGCTAGCTAGCTAGACAGACAGCTAGGTAGCCCAGCCAGATAGCCAGCTAGGTAGCTAGCCAGATAGCCAGCTAGGTAGACAGCCAAATAGCCAGCTAGGTAGACAGCCAAATAGCCAGCTAGGTAGTTAGCCAGATAGCCAGCTAGGTAGTTAGCCAGATAGGTTGCTAGCTAGAGAGCCATCGTGGTAGACATCGAGATAGCCAGCGAGGTAGCCAGCTATAGCTAGCTAGATAGATAGCCAGCTAGGTAGTTAGCTAGTTAGCCAGCTAGGTAGCTAGCTACATAGCCAGCTTTCATGGCAGTTGTATTGAAATAGAGCATACTAATATGTCATATTATTTTTTTTGTTCTTTTGACTTCAAAATGGCGCCGCGAAAGTGTCTGCCTTTCCAGCAGCTCCTGTGTTTCGTATTGAAATGTAAGTTTCTCCACTGCGAGACTAATAAATGCTAATCCATCCATCCATCTACCCTCCCACCCTGGCTCATTGATTGTTTGTATGTTAAATCAATCTATCTCTATTCGCGTTTGCAAAGTTTCTGCTGTCTTTGACCTAACAAACGGAAAGTAAAGTAGTGTAAAGTAGTCACCAACCCGAACGACCCCATTTATAGTCAACTATCGACATTTTTAGGACAATAAAGCTTTTGATATAGCATGTGGCGCATTGGATTTTTTTTTTTGCAGTTGAATAATTTGGAAGCAGAATTGGACTTTGCCTGCTATCCTTGATTTTCATCTCCCCCTTTTTTTATTCAAATATATTCAGCCGGTGATAACAAGTGCCGGAATGCTTTTTTTCCCTCATACCCATCTGAGCCAACATGGAGAAATAACACTCAGGGTCAGAGCAGTCAAGGGTATTAGTTGCGTGGATGCTAAATGCTCATGTGATGATGTTGCAGAACGTCAAGTGTCAACTTAATCTCAAAGTTTTACAAAGTTTGTAGGGTGAGTCACTCTGAATTTACAGTGATACCTCGGTTTACGAATCCCTTGGTTTACGAACTTTTCGGTTTACATTTATGAAAATGTTACCTTGGCATACAAACTATTTTTCGGGATACACACGGAGCTGCCACACCGTTCTCTTAACAAGAAAATGGTGGTCCTCTATTTTCCCGCCCCCACTCTTCGTTTAAAGCCACGTGATTGGTCAAGAACGCGGCAGTGAGGGGGAGGGGTTAAACATTAAAGAAACAGGCAGACGACAGAGATAGAGAGTGAGAAAACACACACACACACACGAAAGGGAGACGACAGAGCTTGAAACAAAAAAACAAAAGTGAAAAACAAAACAAACGTGAAATGGTGAGAAAATGGATAGAAAACAGTGAAATTTGGATTCGGTTTCAACTTTGTTTCTACAAGGTCGACTACAAGGTTAAAATATTCCATTAATCCACAAATAACCCGCATAAGCCATCTGTACGCTTGGTGCAAAAAGCAATCAACCCAGCTAAACAGAACACAATTGATGAGGAACTAGATGAAATTATCGCAGAGAAAGCACCTACAAGGGATCATTCCTCAAGATGGTGAAAGATGAAGGCTATGTTCTTCATCAAGTGTTTATTGCTGATGAAAACGCCCACTCCATTCCATCAAGCCATCAATGACCATCACAAAGGTAAATAAAACGATTTTATTATACAATACAGTTTATTTCTTTCATTATAATACCATAACACATTTATTAAACATATATTTTGTGTAGTTTTAAGGCTTAGAAAATTACAAAGTAGAAAATTATGTTTTATGGGGACCTGGAAACGGATTATTTTCATTTTAATGGTTTCCTATGGGAAATTATTTTTTGGGAAACATACTTTTCACCTTATACACTCTGTCTGGGAACCAATTAAGTTCGTAAGCCAAGGTATCACTGTATATGTACTCATCACCTCCGGTTTCCTATGAATCGGCAGCTTGGTTGGAAAAAAAACTTTCACTCAACAAAGTCAAAAGGTTATGACGGTAATTCTTGCTTGGTGCATAGATTAGCATGCACTATTCATGTTCATTTCCGTTAAATGCCATTTATTTGCTTGCTCAATAAAGTTGTCTTTGTTTATGTTATCACAAAGCAACAGATGCCAGAAATTCAGCGTAATCTTTTCAAGGTGAAGAAGTCAAGAGTGCTAGGTGACCTTTCGAATGACCCACAGTTTGTCTGTCTGGTTGCTTCTCAGCCAAAATCAAGAGTTTTCCTCACAGCTTGTTGGACAGATAGCATTAACCCTTTAAGACGTGACCCATCAAAGGATAGCCAAAAAATTCAGATTTTGGGGATCTGAGATGTTAATTAGCTCTAATATCAATATCCACAAAAAATTGCTCTATTTATGAAATATTGTTTGTATCACATTTGACGACAATGACGTTAAAATCTTAGCAAAAGAAAATAGATGGTTTGAAAGGGGAGTAAAATAAGCTATTTTCATAAAACAGCAAAATCCTTCACTAAATCGCCATGGTGGGCTGAGGTTCAATTTGGATCATTCGTACAACTGATTTCTTGGGCAACATAGGCTTAGTTATGCTGATGAGGTGATACCAGAGCAAATGGGGCAATCAGGCCAGTCGTAGACCTCACACTCAGGCAGGACAATAGAAGTAATCAGTCAGGATAATAGAAGTAATCAATGTAGCCGCAGGGAGTAGTCCTCTGCTTCCCCCTACCTGAGAGCAGGGACCAATATAGGCGATATATATATATATATATATATATATATATATATATATATATATATATATATAGCCGAAACTACCAGCAAAAGACTTTAGTTTGCTGACGAAGCATCTTGGATAAGAAGCAAAACGTCCGACACATTCAAAGAAGTACAGATGACGGCTGAAGAAACCTTTTCACCGATGTATTTTGGTGTTTTTTGATGGTGGTTGTAGATCCCAAAAAAGCAGGCAGGAGGGAGCAGGAGGTTGTATTTGACAAATTGTATTAAAATAAAGTCAGCAGGAACAAAATGTAAAACATCATAGTCATCCGAACAGAAACGTACAAAGTATCAAAGAAAACCATGAGTAAAAATCTGCCAAGATGAAACAAACCT
Organism: Hippocampus bargibanti; assembly: GCF_051943395.1. Classification (NCBI taxonomy): domain Eukaryota; kingdom Metazoa; phylum Chordata; class Actinopteri; order Syngnathiformes; family Syngnathidae; genus Hippocampus; species Hippocampus bargibanti. The sequence goes on from NC_142735.1 coordinate 1,223,271, forward strand.
GACAGGTTGCAGCAAACACATACAATGCAATGACCCGACACCGAATAGTCGTGCCGGGAGTCCTTTTAACTCCCACTTTTAACTACAGTGTTCACTCAACCCGGAAGTAACTCAAATAGATAAAAAGCTAGCCAGCTAGCTAACAGATAGCCAGTAAATCGCCAGCTAGCTAACTCGCTAGATAGCCATATAGCTAATAAATAGCTAGCTAAATAGACAGATAGCAAATAGATAGCCAGCTAGACCGTTAGCTAACTAGCTAGATCGCCATATAGTTAATAAATAGCCAGCTACATAGCTACAGGTGCTAATAGATAGCAAATGGATCGCAAATAGATAGCCAATAAATATGATAGTAATGACATTATAGGGTTAAAACAGCGGATCCTGTATGACACATGAATCCAACAGAGGTTATTTGTTTGCTTCCACAGGTCTGGTGATCGGCTTTTCAATGATGCCGCCGATTCTCGACGATTCCGGAGATGACCTTGTGATTCCTGTCCATCAAACCCTTGTTATCACGTGCAGGTACGTGTTTCCTGTGGCCTTAGGGGGCAACAGTACAGTTGTGTATAGCTTGAGGGCTAAGTCAGACTTTAGCGGCGCAACAATGTGGAAAAAAAAAAGCGTGAATGCGTACAAAATTCATAAGAATTTTATTGCATGCGTCATATAAAAAAACAACCTTTAAAATTGTACTCAGACGTACGAGCTGGTGACATAATGCCTCTTTTCAATGACAGTGGGTCACTTGCAAAAAAGAGAAAATTATGTCACTTCTATTGTCCAAAGAAATAACAATGTCCTCTTTACAACAGAAAGAATTGAAAACATGATTGTCAATACTGAAATCCGGTGTGAATTTGGTTATAAAAGCATCACAGTTTTAGCCTCATTCAATGTTTGCCGTATACAGCTTCGATGAAGAGGTTTCTTTAGCCGTCATCTGTACTTCTTTGAAGGTTTCGGATGTTTCGCTTCTCACCCGAGCTAGCTGGCTTCTCACCCGAGCTCACACAGCTAGCTACCCAGCCAGATAGCTAGCTAGCCAGCCAGAGCTAATAGATAGCAACTAGCTAGCCAACAAATACCTAGCTAGATAACCAGCCAGCTAGATAGTGAATAGATAGCTAGCCAGATAGCTGGCTAGCCAGCCAGGTATAGGGCCAGAGCTACCAGGAAATTTTGTGTTAGCTGACAAAGCTTCTCGGATGAGAAACGAAACGTCCGAAACCTTCAAAGATGTACAGATAACGGCTGAAGAAACCTTTTCATCGATGGATCACTCCTGTACGACTGTTTTTTTTGGGCGGAAAGTCTTCATTGTCAATCACAAAGAAAGATGATCCAAATAATGACCTTTCACAATAGCTGGAAACCAACCCAAAGAATCCGTTTATCTCCATTTCCAAAGTTGTTTCCAGTCGTCATCATGTAGAACTGTCCGCAGATGTAGACATGCGTAGGTGGCCAGAGCGCTCACAGAGTGCCTGCAGGTTTAAATGTACTCATGTAACTCAATTTAAGCCACAAAATATGTGCAGATTGTTGCACAAAGGAAATTACAAGCTACATCCGACAGGCATCCACTCACATACGCTAACAATTTCAACTCTCAGAGGTGTAAACTCTCGACACTTACCATGTTTTCGCAACATCTCCATCCTATGGAAATTAATATCCTAACTACCGTATTTTCCGGTGTATAAGGTGCACCCAAAAGCCTTGATTTTCTTTAAAAGGTGACCCTGCGCCTTATACACCGATGCGCATTATATGTGAAGTCATAAAATAAAAAAAATAAAATAATAATAATAATAATAATAATGACAAATATGACTTTCTGTACCCTCTTTGCTACATGAAGTTAACTTCCAGGTTGAGTGAACGCTGGCGCGTGTGGCTGCCGCTGCTCACCCGCAGAAAAAATATCCTGTGACTGTAAAGTGTCCTTGAGAGTTTTGAAAGGCGCTTGAAAATGAAATTTATTATTATAATAATAATAATAATAATAATGACAAATATGACTTTCTGTACCCTCTTTGCTACATGAAGTTAACTTCCAGGTTGAGTGAACGCTGGCGCGTGTGGCTGCCGCTGCTCACCCGCAGAAAAAATATCCTGTGACTGTAAAGTGTCCTTGAGAGTTTTGAAAGGCGCTTGAAAATGAAATTTATTATTATTATAATAATAATGATAATAATAAACTAAAAAAATTAAGGTATTCTGATTCTGATATTTAGCCACAACTACTGTCAGCAGCCACCGACTTCATTTCTCCCTGCCGAAGAACTAGTGCACGGTCCATACTCGGATGTACAGTATAAAACGTAACCCCAGCCTCTACTATGGCGCCTTATACATGTAAATCTATACGTTATACGTATTTGGAAAACGTCTTTCATTCATTGAAGGTGAGCCTTATAGTCTGGTGCGCCTTATATAAAGAAAACGTATGAAAACTGAATTGAATTGCATTAGCCTTTATTAGTGTCACAGTGGACAAATTGACATTTCACAGGAGCAAACGTATGAAAGTAAAGGGAAAGGAAGAAGTAGAAAAACAAAGTACAGGAGCTGCTGTCAAGGTTGCTGTCCATCTTGAAGCCGACGCCATCTTGAAGAAATAATGTGACACAACACAAAAGACAGACAGTCGTTCAATCTTAAGCACTTTTCTACACCCTCTTTGCCATATGAAGCAGTTGTAGATAAAAGAGGAGAGGATCAAAGCGTCCTTTCCACCAGTGGATCAGGGCCATCATGGTGAAATATGCACGTCTGCTACAAGCTAAGTGTTCAAAGCAAACACGAAGCCGTCGCATCCCTTGACGAAAAGAGATTGTCTCACATCTCCTATCCCATGTAAATCCGCTTCAATTCCAAGCCGCGACAGACTGTCCAACAGCACCGATCTTTCCGCTAAACAAAGCGGGGCTGTGAAAATACTGACCATTACAGGCGCAAAAAAGGACAATCACCCCAGAGCTGTCAGTGATGACAGTCAAATGGCACCGACATTCCTCCCTAATCAAAAACAGTGCTGGCATATTCGGCATAACAAAACAAAAAAAGCAAAGCTCGTGAGAGCACTTGCTGACGGCTGCCTATACGGCCGCCATCTTGGACTTCTTTTATACAAATAATAATAATAATAATTATACATTTCACTTATAAGTGCCTTTCAAAACTCTCAAGGTCACTTCACAGTCACGGGATGAGTTTTTCTGCGGATGAGCAGCGGCAGCCACATGCGCCAGCGTTCACTCAACCCAGAAGTAGCTCAAATAGATAGAACGCTAGCTAGCTAGATAACAGGTAGCTAATAGATAGCCAGCTAGACAGTTAGCTAACTAGCTAGATAGCCATATAGCTAATAAATAGTCAGCTACATAGCTAGCTGGGTAGCCAGATAGCAAATAGATAGGAAATGGATAGCAAATCGATAGCCAGCTAGATAGCTAGATAATAGATAGCAAATAGATAGCAAATGCACCATTCCTTGGGGTTGCGCCTAATACTCCGGTGCGTCTTATACACCGGGAAATACGGTAACTAATACTGTACCCCACCTACTGCCCGAAGACAGGGTTAAGCTACAGCTCAGCGACACTTTACAGTCAGGGGCTAACAACTTTTTTTTTGTGCGCGTGAGCAGCGGCAGCCATTCGCGCCAGCGTTCACTCTACCCGGAATTAACACAGCGAAAGTTATGAAAGGAAGAGGAAAGGAAAGAAAGAAGTCGAAAAACAAAATACAGGAGCTGCTGGAAAGGCAGCCACTCTCGCGGCGCCATCTTGAAGCCAAAAAAACGAAATAGCAAATAATATGACAACACAAAGACATGGAGAGTCATTCATTCTTCAGCACTTGCTCTACCCTCTTTTTGACATGAAGCGGTTCTAGATGATAGAGGAGAGGATCATTTATTATTATTTATTATTATTATTATTATTATTATTATTAATGGATTGGATTGGATTTGCCTATATTAGTCTTGCAGTGGAGAAATTTACATTTCGCAGCAGCAAAGTTATGAAATTGTTATTATTATTATTATTATTATTATTATTATTAGTATTATTACAATAAAGCTTACTTTGACTTGACTTTGACATTATTATTATTATTATTAGTAGTAGTAGTAGTAGTATTATTATGACAATAAAGATTACTTTGACTTGACTTTGACATTATTATTATCATTATTATCATGATGATTATTATTATTATCATTATTATTATCATTAGTATTATTATTATTATTAGTACTATTATTATTATTATTACAATAAAGCTTACTTTGACTTGGCTTTGACATTATTATTATTATTAATATTATTATTATTATTATGACAATAAAGCTTACTTTGACTTGACTTTGATATCATTATTATTATTATTATTATTATTATTATTATTATTATTATTATTATTATTACAATAAAGCTTACTTTGACTTGGCTTTGACATTATTATTATTATTATTATTATTATTATTATTATATTATTATTATGACAATACAGCTTACTTTGACTTGACTTTGATATCATTATTATTATTATTATTATTATTATGACAATACAGCTTACTTTGACTTGACTTTGATATCATTATTATTATTATTATTATTATTATTATACATTTCATTTACAAGCGCCTTTCTGAACACCCAAGGACACTTTACAATAAAAACAACAATACATAAAACAATAAAACCATGAATAAAACAATAAATAATTAATTTATTATTTATATAATTATTATATTAAATTTATATATTTATATATTATATAATATATATAATTTAATATATTATTATTATTATAAAGAAAATTTGATCAGAAAATGGATGGATGGACGAACATGTACCTGGAAATGAACTTTGTTTGGGCTTTCTTCAGGGGTCACCGTATCCTAACTTGGTCCTGGCCTGACCGGTTTCTAATGGAACGTACACTCCGCGAGCGCCACAGTCAGGCCCCTGTCACGGAGCCCCTCAAGAACCGGACGGTCCTGGTCAGCGAGTGTCCGGGACAACGTGAGAGGCCATATTGCAAGAAGTTGATCCTGACCGACATGCAAGCCCGGGACACTGGCTACTATCGCTGCTACTACAAGGATGTGAAGGCCGCCATTGACGGCACCACGGCTGTGAGCACTTATGTCTTTGTCAGGGGTGAGTCATCATGTACACCACATGGCACTTATTCCCGTTTCCGATTTACAGTGAGACCTCAACTTACAAACACCTCAACATCCAAACTTTTTGTCTTACAAACGTCAAATTTATGAAAATTAAACCTTATAATAAGCACTATTTTCATAATACACACCCACCACGGCTGGCGGAGTGATCTTCGGCGAACAGCACCAGAGGTTAAGTTACCAACAGTCCTTATGGAAGGTGACTCTCCTTCCATAAGCCATCAACGACCATCAAAAAGGTAAATAAAACTTTATTTTACAGCACAGTTTATTTCTTTAATTACAGTCGTCATGTAATGCGCCTCTCTTTCCAAACAGCAGTTCCCTTTGACCTTCGACCTCCAACGCCAAGTGACTTTATGATACAATGCAGTGTATTTCTTTCATTACAATACAATTGCCAATGTATAATAATTTATCATACATAGAATAAGGTATGTTGTGTGTAGTTTTAAGGCTTATTTAGTTGAAAAGTATATTTTATGGAAACCCGGGAACGGATTATTCCCATTTTAATGGTTTCCTATGGGAATTATTTTTTTGCGATACACACTTTTCGCCTTACACACTCTGTCTGGGAACCAATTAAGTTCGTAAGTTGAGGTCTCACTGTAACTCATTCACTGCCAGACATGTGCAAAAAATGTGTCCACTCCAGTGCCAGGGTTTTTGTCATTGTCACTTGAATTCCAGGACCCACAGAATTTTGAGTTTTAGGACTACATTGGATGTCATCATTGAAATCCAATAATAATAATAATAATAATAATAATAATAATAATAATAATAATAATAATAATAATAATAATAATAATAATAATACATTTGATTTCTAAGCGCCTTTCAAAACTCTCATGGTCACTTTCCAGTCACAGGATGACTTTTTCTATGGGTGAGTAGCAGCAGCCACACGCGCCGGCGTTCACTCGACCCACAAATAACTCAAATAGATAGCAAGCTAGCTAGCGAATAGATAGGTAATAACTAGCAAGTAGATAGCTAAATAGCTAACAGCTAGCAAATAGACAGCTAATATCTAGTGAATAGATAGCTTATACTTAGCGAATAGATAGCTAATACCTTGCGAATAGATAGCTAATACCTAGCGATTGGCTTCTTCTGTTTCTAAACTCAAATCAAGCATTACATCTGTGTAAGCTCTTAGTCGTACAGGAGTTGTCCTATATATATATATATATATATATATATATATATATATATATACAGTAAAGTCTCTTTATATCGATATTCTTGGGAGTCCGAAAAATATCGATATAACCGGGACTATCGATATATCCGACCCTGCGCGCATGTAATTTTCTCCTTGCGTTCATAGAAATAGTATCGTAATAAGCAGTACTATCGATATAACCGATATCGATATAACGCGACTTTACTATATATATATAGGGCCTAAACTACCAGCAAAAATTTTAGTTTGCTGACGAAGGTTCTTGGATAAGAAGCAAAACGTCCGACACCTTCAAAGAAGTACAGATGATAGCTGAAGAAACCTTTTCATCGATCAAATCAAGCATGTCAAGTTCCATGATTGAAGGTTGAAATTGATGCCCCATTCCCTCAATGCACGAAACACACCCTCTCTCCAGATGCAAAGTATGACACTGTTTACATAATTAATTGTTCATAAACATCACATGGATAGTGTAGCCTCAGTTGAACAATGTGAGAGAGCCAACATGGAAGGGCATCCGTAAAACACGTGCCAAAAGTAATGAGCCTTAAAAGACAACTGACGTCACTTTTTTGTTTTTTACCTGACACCAGAAAAACGTTTTATAGCATCTAAAATACCCAAAACATGCGGCATGATATTTTTAGTCAAATGCAAAACACCAATAAAAATGACTTAAAGTGTCCAAAATCTGCAAAAAATTGAGCTGCGAATTGGTCATTTTCAGAAAGTCCCGCCCCCAGTTCGTGACGTCACGCCAAGACGTCTTGCATTGCTGGAGAATCAACAATGGCTTCAGATTTGTAGAATATGCTTTCTTGTTACACATCCAGTTATGAATATGATTCAAATAGTTCTGAAGAGGAAAGCATACATGTTTGCAATCGATTAAAGAATTCATTCCGTGCCATTTTGAGGCAACATTGGGGGTAAATGACTCACCCAAAAAGAGGCAGAAGAAAATGGCGACCTCTTGTAGACATGACAGTGTATTGCCTTTTCACAGATAGATAGATAGATAGATAGATAGATAGATAGATAGATAGATAGATAGATAGATAGATAGATAGATAGATAGATAGATAGATAGATAGATAGATAGATAGCGACTGATGAGTAAAATGTGTTACTCTGCAAATAGACATTGATTTTTTTAGATTACCCTGTCTTAAATGTTGATGTACATTTGTTTTAATTAAATTAATGTTCGGAGACAATCTACAATGTCCCCTCACGTCATCGCTTTTAGTGGAGGGAAAGTGGTTCAAAGAAGTCAACTACTGTGTCAAGCCATGTGAATGCCTATTGACAAGGTGCCAAGAACAATTTCCACACGTTTAACCTCTTTGATCATCAGCAGATAGAACTGCAGTCATCAATTACAAGCTGCTGAGAGGTGGGATGTGATGAGACCGCATGTGGATGCAGTTAACGAAGCCAGACGGTGGCCCTTTAACCTATGCGTTCTGGACAACATGCACCCACACTCACACAAATTCGATACATCCTCGCTACATACCAGCTGTGATTGCTTCTGAAGACTTGTCCGTCCATCTCTTCAGTGGAGACTTCAAAAGCGACTCTTCAATTTGGAGTAGGGCAATAACAGAAATGGCTTTGGAAGAGGAAGGCGAAATGAAAGAAAAAAAAAAAAATGAGGAGCTTTAAGCGGTAATACATCATCCGAAGCGGTCGCGCAACAGCTCGCCGCGCTGGCGGGAGAGCGTCACGAGATAAGCTGGGCTGGCACGCACTCATGCTGCGCCTATATGAGCTTTTGCGACGATAACAGCTGCGCCGTAAATGTGGGGGACACCACATTATTGCCACATTAACTGCGTGGAAAAAGAGTATCAAGATGTTGGGAATTGAACCCAAATATGCGGGCGGTATGCATGTCGGAGTAATATCGATAAAGCTCCTGTATGTTTTACCCTTTGGGATCATTTAAAGTTTGCAATATATTCGGATCACTTCATAAATGGCTGCCATTATCGCAGTTGCTATAAGGTTGACTCATTAATGACCTGCTGTTTTTCCATCTGCATCCAGACCCCGAAAAACCTTTCCTCAGGAGGGACGAGAACAATGACAACAATCTGGAGACCATTTTTATCACGCGCTACTCCACCGATGTCATCGTGCCGTGTCTGGTCACTGTACCCGATCTCAATGTCACACTCTATGCGGTATGTAAAAAGACACGGATTTTTAGTACAGTGATACCTCTGTTTACGAACCCCTTGGTTTATGAACGTTTCGCTTTACGAACGTTAAATTTATGAACATTTTACCTTGGCATACAAACTATTTTTCGGGATACACACGGAGCGCCACAATGAGTGATATGTCGTTCGCGAACGAGCCCGTTCTCCTAACAAGAAAATGGCAGCCGACTCATTTTTGTCCTCTATTCCCCGCCCCCAGTCTTCGGTTAAACCCACGTGATTGGTCAAGAACGCAGCAGTTAGGGGGGTGGGGGTGTTACAGACAGAGAGAGTGAGGTCATTCTCCAAAAAGAAAATGGCAGCCAACTTTTTTTTGGTCCTCTATTCCCCGCCCTTAGTCTTCGGTTAAAGCCACATGATTGGTCAAGAACGCAGCAGTGAGGGGATGTGGTTTAAAAATTAAAGAGACAGCACACGACAGAGAGTGAGTCAGAAAATGCATATAAAACAGTGAAATTTGGACTCATTTCAACTTTGATACTTCAAAGGCAGAGTGTAGACTGCAAGGTTAAAATTCCCATCAATCAGGCTCCACAAATAACCCGCACAAGCCATCTGTACACTTAATGCAAAAAGCTATCAACCCAGCTAAACTGAACACAATTGATGAGGAACAAGGTAAAATTATCGCAGAGAAAGTACCTACAAGGGATCATTCCTCAAGATGGAGAAAGAAGAAGGCTACGTTCCTCATCAAGTTTTTAATGCTGATGAAAGCGGCCACTCCATTCCATCAAGCCATCAACGACCATCACAAAGGTAAATAAAACGACTTTATTATATGGTACAGTTTATTTCTTTCATTATAATACAATAGCACATTTATTATACATAAAATAAGGTATATTTTGTGTAGTTGTAAGGCTTATTTAGTCGAAAGTATGTTTTATGGGGACCTGGGAACGGATTGTTCTCATTTTAATGGTTTCCTATGGGAAATTAATTTTTGGGATACACACTTTTCGCCTTACATACCAACATCTTGGAACCAATTAAGTTTGTAAGCCAAGGTATCACTGTACTCTAATCAAAGTCGAATGAGCATTTAATAGCTTGTTGTGCTTCTATGGTCACAGTACCCCAACCCGCTGGATAAGAATGCGCTGACATGGGACAACAAGCGAGGCTGGTCCATTCCCAGACGCGTCATCGACACAGTGCCAATGCTCATCGGCTTTTCGTGCATGGCCATCCTCGAAGGCAAAGAGTACCATTCAGCAAACTACCTGATCCACACAACAGGTAAATAGGCAGAAAAGAGGGGTTTCTTTGAGTGCACTCAGTGCAGACATGGTTTGTTATCGAGTGGAGATCTTTTGCTTTTTTGGGACAGAAAAAGACCCCACCACAGGCTAGTGTTAAGCCAAAGAGAACACAAAAGACAATTACGGTCGAGCAGAAGAAGCAGATCATCAAAAAACACGAACAAGGTGTGCGTTTGTGTGACTTAGCGTCCCAGTACCAGTATGCTAAGTCGACCATTGCTACATGTGGCTAAGGGTGATTATGTGTTGTCTAAGCAACGGTCAATAGAAGAGCAATAGCAATAGAAGAGGTTGAAAAACTTCTGTTTATTTGGATTAACGAAAAGCAGCTAGCAGGGGACAGTGGATGAGGGTATTATCGCCGAGAAAGCAAGGCAACTTCACTCGGATATTTTCAAGAAGCAATTCCATCAACGAACATTACAAAGGTAAATAAAATGACTTTATTATACAATATAGTTTATTTCTTTAATTAAAATGCAATAGCATATTTATTATATATAAAATAAGGTATATTTTGTGTAGTTTTAAGGCTTATTTAGAAGAAAATTATGTTTTATGGGGACCTGGAAACGGATTACTCTCATTTTTATGGTTTCTTATGGAAATAAATGTTTGGCAGACGAACTTTTCACCTTACACACTCTGGGAACCAAGCTGAGGTATCACTGTATTGAGTTTTAGAAGTACATGAATATTCAATGTATCTTAAGAAACCCAAGACTCTCTTCTTTCATCATAAAATAAGAGTCAATTCCTAAATTATATCAGTCTGGAGTTATGTGAGCTTGAAATGAGGGCAGATGTCCAAAATACAATGCGGTATATACATATTGGTTTACATAGCGTTTTAACAGCAGCTGAAGCTGGAACACAGCTCTAACATGTACAAAAAAAAAGGGAAATGCTGCCCCCTTGTGCAAGGGAAAAACATTGTTAGAGGACATGGCCAGCGCTTTATCGGCACCCAAGCAAGAAAAAACAAAACCCGAACAAATTCAGTAATGGCGCTCTATATTTCGTCATATTTTCAATTCCCGAATGAATTCGTGAATGGCAGTGAATGAGTTAATATTCATGGGGGGCGGGGGGGAACCGACTTGGATGGAGGTCAAGTGAAAACATCGCTGCCCACACCAATTTAAGATAACATGGATCAGGGGGATTATCTGAATAAGAGCATCAATGGTTCGGTGAGCATCTTGGATTATCCTTTTCATTGGGGGAAGCTACCTGCACTGCCTTATTTAGAAAAGTGAACGAAAGTGCACTGTCAGAATTACAAATATGAACGAAGAAGTGCCATATTTTCCGGTGTATAAGGCACACCGGAGTATAAGGCGCACCAGAGTATAAGGCACACCCCCAATGAATGGTATATTTTCAAAATGTTTCCATCCAAAAGCAGTGTCTGAAACTCATGACAAAAAAGTTAGCGGACACCAGGGCAGACAACATTGAAAAGGGGCAGTTGTCGTTTGTCGTCATGGTGCACAATGCAATGTTTGTGTTGCATTGTCTGCTGAAAGCCACGCGGACTCCTCTTTCTAAGCGCCTTTCAAAACTCTCAAGTACACTTTACAGTCACGGTATAGTCCGAAGCACGAAACAGGCTTCTGATTGGCTGCCGTGCCGAGTACCAAACAAATGTTTGTTTGGCAATTTACACACTTGGCACGGCAGTCTATCAGAAACCTGTGACGTGCTTCGGACTATACTGTGACTGTAAAGTGTACTAGTAAATTTTGAAAGGCGTGTAGAAAGAGGTGTCCATGTGGCTTGTAGAGGTTTGCTTGTAGCTTTTGCTTTATTGAATAAAACGTTTGATTTGAAATTTATTTTTTTTTTCTCTTGAAGAAGTTATCGGCCACCCGGGCCGAGACGTTTTGAAAGTTGTACGCCTGAGGTAAAAATTTTATGCCCCGGGCCTCTGGGCAGACGTTATTTCAAACACTGATATAAGGCGCTCCGGACTCTAAGCAAAAAAATATGTTTCCAAAATAAAAATTATATATATATATATATATATATATATATATATATATATATATATATATATATATATATATATATATATATATATATATATATATATATATATAAAGGTTTTCCAAATATACGGTACACCACATTATAAGGCGCTACAGTAGAGGCTGGGGTTACGCACTACTTCTTCTACAGAGGTAAAGTCGGTGGCTGCTTACAGTAGTTTCGAGAACTATTGCAGTTCAATAGTGGGCCTCAATCGGCAGTACATATGCAAATAAAAGCAAGCAACCACTCATTTGACGACAATGAGGCTAAAATCTTAGCGAAAGAACATAGATGGTTTGAAAGGGGAGTAAAAGAAGCAATTTTCTGATGAGGTGCAGCTGCAGGGAGTAGTCCTCTGCTCCTCCCAACCTGAAAGCAGGGACCTATCATAGCAGAGTCCGGCACCGCCATGTCTGGACAGTAGGGATATATACATAGGGCCTAAACTACCAGTAAGACTTGAGTTTGCTGACAAAGTTTCTTGGATAAGAAGCGAAACGTCCGACACCTTCAAAGAAGTACAGATGACGAAAATCAAGGCTTTATACACCGGAAAATATGGTAATTGTTGGGGACAAAACAATGCGAAGGTCATTCAGTTCAAATGCCGGCACAAATGCAGCAATCATGGCTAGCCATGGTTTGCATATAAACTAGTTGTTATTGGGTACACCGCCACTATTAGTCACCCTGCATGTTGTCTACTTGTGATAAATGATTCTGTCAAAACACAGACAACACAGTTTTCCCATTTGGAAAAGAATACAATTACCTCGATTCATTAATTAGCTGACTGTAGAGGTCATTGGAAATCTGTTGCATGCCAAAACAGCAGCACAGAGGCATGTGCTCAGTTTGTAAATTGTGGAGTGTATCCTTCCATCCATCCATCCATCCATCCATCCATCCATCCATCCAGCTAGCTAGCTAGCTACAAAAGATCATTCCTCAAGATGGTGAGCGAAGAAGGTTACGTTCCTCATCAAGTGTTTAGTGCTGATGAAACCGGCCACTCCATTCCATCAAGCCATCAACGACCATCACAAAGGTAAATAAAATGACTTTATTATACAGTGCAGTTTATTTCTTTAATTATAATACCATAGCACTTTTATTATACATAAAATAAGGTATATTTTGTGTAGTTTTAATGCTTAGAAAATTAGAAAGTAGACAATTATGTTTTATGGGGACCTGGGAACGGATTATTGTCATTTTAATGGTTTCCTATGCTAAATGAATTTTTGGAATACACACTTTTCACCTAACACACTGTCTGGGAACCAAGTTCGTAAGCCAAGGTATCACTGTACACCGAACTGAAAGACATATCCGGCGCCGGCAGCCAACAGCAACGGCGACATGAGTCTTGAGCCCAAACATTTATGGCCCATTAAAACAATCAAACAACCGCAGACATCTTTAGACCTTACAGCGCTGTACTGAACACCAAATGGCAATTCCAAGAACCGCATTATCTTTGACTGATACGTCAGGAAATCCTCATCATATCAATATACTGACACATCAATGGAAGCACTGTGAAATTGTGTTTAGTTGGATGGTTCTTCTGGTCCAAAGTCAGCCATTTCCTTTTGTCGTGTGAGGAAGCAGAAAACTGCTGACTATGTCACTGTGACCTCCCTCCCTCGGTCTTTCCCGGACAGGAAGTCGGGTTTACGATGTCAAGCTGTTTCCCGAAGAGCCTGTGGAGATGTTAGCGGGGGAGGCCCTCACCCTGAACTGCACAGTACAGGTGGAGTTTGACGCTGGGGTGACCATAGAGTGGTCCTATCCAGGCATGCAGGTTAGCAGAAGCTAGCCAGAAAGGCAATTGTCCGAAATCGGATTTCAACGTTACGAAAATGATGTTAGGCAATGATCTAACTATTGTTTCCTCTGACCAGACCAACAACTCAGTGAACAGTAAATACCATCGGGATGCGCTGTCTCACGCCACAGAAGCAGTCAACGTCCTGACCATCCAAAGTGCTTCGACAACAGACTCTGGACCATATACTTGCAATGTCACAAGCGTGGACTCCACGCAGACCAAAACCATGCAGGTCATAGTTCACGGTATGCAATGCTTTCTGCTTGTTTTTTTTTTTTTTTTTTTGAACAGACGCTCCCCAACTTACGAACGAGATATGTTCCGAACGGTCGTTCGTAAGGTGAATTTGTTCATAAGTCACTTCAGTGCTATAGTTTGTTTGGAATGTATGTTTAAGGCTTATATAAGTACGTTTAAAGGACAACCAACACCATTTTTTTGTTTCCTAACTGACATCAGAAAAAGGTTTTATAGCATCTAAAATACCCAAAACGCGCAGGCTGATATTTTTAGTCAAATGCAAAATACCAATAAAAATGAGTTAAAGTGTCCCAAAACTACTTCAAAATGACCTCGGAAATGGCGAGTTTCAGAAGGTCCCGCCCCCTTGTTGGTGACGTCACGCCAGGACGTCTTGCCTTGCTCTAGAATAAAAAAAATGGCTTCAGATTCGGAGAAGATGCTTTCTTGTTACTCATCAAGTTATGAATATGATTCAAATAGTTCTGAAGAGGAAAGCATAAATGTTTGCAATCGATTAAAGAAGTCCTTCCGTATCAATTCGAGCCGTCTGGACTCCAATGTAGCGTCCCAGAAAATGCACAAGATGGCGCCCAAGCTCCGTCGAAAATGGGCTGATTTGTCTGCTGGGAATTTGTGTCAACTCGTATCAAATCGTAGTCTGTATGTATGTATGTTTTTTCCTTCTAATTTCGCCATCCTCACGGATCAACACGTAGTTTTCAGACCAAACAAAGTACCCAAAATGCACTGTGTGTCGCTTTCTCAGTCAGGGGCGTTCCAGACCTGACGTGATGTCAGGCACAGGTCATCAATTCGAAAACAAGACTTCCTGAATATTCAGCGTCAGTCTAAAAACGTAAAATATAGCTATATGCCGCGGAGTCTTTGTAAAATACGCTCAGTAGAAGTCATTTGAAGTTATTTTACAAATTATGGACACAACTTGTCCGGAGGCGTCGGTTGTCCTTTAAGGCTTATTTAGTTGAAAAATATTTTTTTGTGGGTACCTGGGAACGGATTATTCTCATTTTAATGATTTCCTATGGGAAATTAATGTTTGGAATACACACTTTTTGCCTTACACCCACTTTCTGGGAACCAATTAAGTTTGTAAGCCAAGGTATCACTGTATTTAAAAGAAATTTGACCACGGATGCTTTCATTATTGAAACTTACTTCGCTCATGTTGGATTTCACTAGTTAACGGCTGAAAACGTCTCTATCTTCAGTGCTCTTAGCACCATATGCTGAATAGAATATTGTGTCTTTCATCCCAGAAAAGCCGTTTATAAACCTGGACTACAAAAGTGGAGCGGTAGTGGAGGTGACATCTGGCCAGAAGTCATTCAAATTGCATGTCAATGTTTCTGCCTTCCCCACACCTGAAACACGATGGTAAGTTCAGGCCCCCTGCCGTGTCCATTAAGTCTTATTGGCACTTGCTAAAAGCACAATTAGGCCTCCCCCTACCTTGAGATTTACCCACTTAATTAAGGAGCAGCGCACCTCAGCAGGAGGCACTGGAGCATCTGTGCTTTGTTGTGTTGTGTATCAAAGGTACAGAGACGGAAAGCTCATTAACGAGTGGCCCGAATTCAAGATGAAGCGTCTGAGAATTCACCTTAACCACGCCTTGGAGATCAAGGATGTCAGTCCAGGGGATGCTGGCCTCTACACGGCGGTGCTGAAGAACAATGCGGCAGCCCTCGAGAGGAGACTCAACATCACACTTGTTGTCAATGGTAACTGGTCCCCCCCACGTAGAGATATGGCCATTTTGTTTTCTCTTCAAGCAGATGTTACTTAGATTTGTATTTCAAATTTGCTGATATTGCGAGGAACCTGAGACAAAAATTGGATTTGCAGTTTGTAGAGTCAATTTCTTGTCTGTGTAAGCTCTCAGTCGTACACAGGTGGTCCATCGATGAAAAGGTTTCTTCAGCCGTCATCTGTACTCCTTTGAAGGTGTCGGATGGTTCGCTTCTTATCCAAGATGCTTCGTCAGCAAACTAAAGTTTTTGCTGGTAGTTTCGGCCCTATATATACATCCCTACTGTCCAGACATGGCAGTGTCGGACTCTGCTATGATAGGTCCCTGCTCTCAGGTTGAAGGGAGCAGAGGACTACTCCCTGCGGCTCCACTGAGTGGATCATGAAAATATTCCCAATCATGGCGAGTAAGGAACATTTTCAACTAAATTTTGGACTTAAAAAGATAAAGAAACAAAAGTGTTCTCGCCTAGTACAATGTCCCAAAAGTCAGTTTTTCTTTCCTTAGAAGTCATAGGCTCTTCTTCCGTCTCCTCACTGGGCCTTTTCCCCTACGAAAAGAAACTTTCCAAAGACATTGTTTTTTTACTCCATTTGCTAGCTTACAGTGGGCTAATTTTAGCGGTATGTATCATGTGACCTCGACAAGCGTTTTGACATGCGTCAAGAGTAAGTCAGAGACGGATATAATCTGGTAATTTTTCATTTTTCAAAATAAAACATAGTTCAGACTCAGATAATAAATAAAACGGAAATGATGTAAATTATTTTTTCCTTCTGCGCGGCCCGGTACCAAATTATCAACGTACCGGTCCGCGGTCCGGGGGTTGGGGAACTCTGCTTAAAGGACAACCGACGTCTCCGGACAAGTTGTGTCCATAATTTGTAAAACGGCTTCAAATGACTTCTACTGATCGTATTTTACAAAGATTCCACGGCATATAGCTCTATTTTCCGTTTTAAGACTCGCGCTGAATATTCAGGAAGTCTTGTTTTTGAGTTGGTGACGAGTCCGTACGTGACGTTACTAAAGGACCGCCCCATGACCGAAAAAAGACGCATTGTAGCGGTCCTTCCATCACGTCAATGTATTTTGCTGTACTTGTTTGGTCTGGGGACCTCGTGTTGCACCCAAAAGCCGCCAGAAGGCCAGAAGAGGGCGTCCAAGCGCCATATAAGGAATTTATCAGCCTGTGGAAACGGAGGTGGCCACAGGAGGTCGCCATTTTGTCCCTCTTTTTTTGGGTGAGAGATTTTCCCCCAATGTTGCCTCAAAATTGCACAAATAAATTCTTGAATCGATTGCAAACATGTATGCTTTCCTCTTCAGAACTATTTGAATCATATTCATAACTGGATGTGTAACAAGAAAGCATGTTCTCCGAATCTGAAGCAGTGACGTCACGAACTGGGGGCGGGACTTTCTGAAAATGCCCAATTCGCAGCACAATTTTTTTGCAGATTTTGGACACTTTAAGTCATTTTTATTGGTGTTTTGCATTTGAATAAAAATATCATACTGCGTGTTTTGGGTATTTTAGATGCTGTCAAACGTTTTTCTGGTGTCAGTTAAAAAACAAAAAAGTGACGTCGGTTGTCCTTTAAAGTGTCACAACAGCCTGCGCGCCTATGACACAAAACACTGCAAAGCAATTTGTTGCCAATATTGAGTGAATTTCGGCACCAATTTCAGGTGTGCTGCACAAAACACCTGAACGCTGACAATTGCTTTCATCATAACAGAGCTGAGTTGTAAACTTCACAGTTCAATGCACATCGTGGAATTACTCTCACGGCTCTAACAAGTCAAGTTGAAAGGCAGAAAATTGCTGGATCAACTTTGACCCTGATGTCTGCACCTGTGTCACTTTTACAAAATATAGGTCCGTATATTTGAACTAAAAATCGTTTTGCCCTTGGTCTGTGCCAAACTGATCATTGTTAAGAATTGACCAGGACATTGTTTGGATATATTTTCTGTGATTTGCTCGGAAAATAAACAAAAAAAAACAGAACAAAAATATATCCTTCTAATGTAGGTGTTTAATTATGTGTAAGGATTTTCTTAGACAATGAAAAATAGCAACAAGCGTCCATTCATTCATTTTCTATATTTTCTGTTTGTCCGTCCGTCCATCTATGTATCTATCAAGCTATCTGGCTCGCTGTCTAGCTAGCTGTCTGGCTAGCTATTTATTTGCTATCAAGCTGTACTAGTATCATAAGAAAAATTGGGGCACTATACAGTTCTATTATCAGAATCAGAATCAGAATACCTTTATTCGTCCCGCAATGGGGAAATTTGCAGTCCACAGCAGCAATTGAAGAGGGATGGGGTTGGGGTGGGAGTGAAAGGATAGAAAACAAGATATTCTAAGCATAACAAAATAAAAATGTCAACTGTATACTGTGCAAATGTAGATGTGCAAAAACCGTTCTATAAACAAGACTGTACATAGTGCAGAATCAAGAAATGCATTTAGATATATTGCAACAACCCATATTTACAAGTGTCCAGTTTTTTTTTTTATCTATTATTTTTTTATCTATTTTTTTATCTATTATTTTATTATTTTATTTATTTATTTATTATTTTATTTTATTTTATTATTTTATTTTATTATTATCTATTATCTATTTTTTATCTATTATTACTGTTTAATAATAATAATAATAATAATAATAATAATAATAATAATAATAATAAGCCACACGCGCCAGCGTTCACTCAACCCGGAAGTAACACAAATAAAATAGTAAGTAGATAAAAAGCTAGCTAGCAAGCCAATAGATAGCTAATAGCTAGACAGCTAGATAGCTAGCCAGCCAGCCAGATAACGATTGCACTGTATTACAGAAAAGACAAAGAGATTTGACTTAACACAATATTTCGTAATAATGTCTCCATAAACAAAAGTCAAAAGAACAAAAAAAAACTAAATAACAAATAATACGACAACACAAAGACAAAAATATGTCGACTCCAGTGCCAGGGTTTTTGTCATAAACATTCAATACAGTGTTAGAAACCTTAAACGCCCTTCTTTCATCAGAAAAAAACAGTTAATTCCTAACTTATATAGGTCTGGAGTTAGATATTGAAATGAGGGCAGCTGTCCAAAATAAATACATAATAATAATAATAATAATAATAATACATTTCATTTATAAGCGTTTTTCAAAACTCTCAAGGTCACTTTACAGTGTTAATGGCTTGGGGGAAGAAGATGTATGGAAAAAGTTTGAAAATACACCATTCATTAGAGATGCGCCTTATACTCCGTAAAATATGTTAGTTTTATTTTATTTTTTTTATGATATGAAATATTTGCTGAGTATAAGGGGGAAAACTAACTGCTCCCAATTGACAATAACAAATGACTTTTTAACTATTATTATTTTTACTTTGGATTAGTGTTAAAAACATATAATGCAGGCTGTGTGTTTTTTTTCAGAAAAATATCCATATTTATATATTTTTTTTCAATTTTAGTTATTTGGATATTTTTCATGTAACCATACTTCCCGACATGGTTTGCACTATACCATTCTAACTGAAGCATAAAGAACCAGTTATGATTATTATATCTAGCTAGCTATCGATTTGATGTCTATTAGTTATCTAACTAACTAGCTGGCTATCTAGCTAGCTATTTGCTGTCTATTAGCTATCTAACTATCTAGCTGGCTATCTAGCTAGCTAGTTATTTACTGTCTATTAGCTATCTAACTAACTAGCTGGCTAGCTATCTTTTTTCTGTTTATTAACTATCTGACTAATTAGCTGGTTATCTAGCTAGCTAGCTATGCGCTATCTGTCTAGCTAGCTATCTAAATAGCTAGCTATCAACTAGCTATTAGCCAGCTAGCTTCCTGGTTGAGTGAACGCTGGCGTGTGTGGCTGCTGCTGCTGCTCACCCACAAAAAAAAACTTATCCTGTGACTGAAAATTGACCTTGAGAGTTTTGAAAGGCGCTTATAAATGAAATGTATTATTATTATTATGCCTTTGTTTTCTAAACGCTCCCCACCGTCTCCTCTTTTCTCAGTTGCTCCTCAGATAAACGAGAAAGAAGTGGCAGAACCGCCCCATCCTTACCCCAGAGGTAGCGGCCAGACGCTAACATGTACCGCCTATGGCCTCCCAGCTCCGAAGATCAGCTGGCAATGGAGGAAGTGGGGCCCGTGTATCCTCAACAATACCCGCGGAAGAATGTAAGAGAAAACTTCATTTGTTTATGACTGCTATCCCATAGTTGACCAGCATATGGCTAAGCTTTATTTTCTTGACATTCATCACGTTTGTTTGTTGTCACTTCCGGTACAGGCTTTACTTTCCGCGCCTCTTTTAGTTTCGTTTTCACTGAGAAGACGGCGAGAATAGACATGCTTTATCGCTGTACTGTTTAGCAAGGAAAAGATAAAATATCTGAAACTTCCATTTCGGACAGAAAGCGGGCAAAGTGTTTGACTGTGCTTCCATTCGAAACAGAGGACTCCAGTTCTTTTTACTGTTAGTTAAAGGAAAACCGACGTCTCCGGACAAGTTGTGTCCATAATTTGTAAAATGGCTTCAAAAGACTTCTACTAAGCGTATTTTACAAAGATTCCACCGCATATAGCTATATTTTACGTTTTAAGACTCGCACTGAAGTCTTATTTTTGAGTTGGTGACGAGTTCGTACGTGACGTCACTGAAGGAACACCCCTGACTGAAAAAAAGACACATTGTAACAGTCCTTCCATCACATCAATGTATTTTGCTGTACTTATTTGGTCTGAAAACCTCGTGTTGCACCAAAAAGCCGCCAGAAGAGGGTGACCAAGCTCCATGGAAGGAATTTATCAGCCTGTGGAAACCGCCATTTTCTTCCTCCCTTGGGTGCGACATTTCCCACCCCTGATGCCTCAAAATGACACGGAATAAATTTTTTAATCGATTGCAAACATGTATGCTGTAACAGGAAAGCATATTCCACCAAGCACGTCACCAACTCAAAAACAAGACTTCTGGAATATTCAGCGTGAGTCTTAAAACGTAAAATATAGCTATATGCGGTGGAATCTTTGTCAGTAGAAGTCATTTGAAGCCATTTTACAAATTATGGACACAACTTGTGCGGAGACGTCGGTTGTCCTTTAATTCTTTCATGTGATTTCACTTGCATGATGAATCACCAACGACACCACCACTGTAGAACTACAAACACGTATAAAAATATAGCTAATATTTACACAAACATTTGGACTTGACATCAATGCTAAATAAATAAAACATATGCAATAAAATCGTACAAACCACTTTGCCCACTTTCCGACCGAAATGGAAGTTATGATCTTCGTCCTTTTTTATCTTTTCCTTGCTAAACGGTACAGCGATAAAGCATGTCCATTCTCGCCGTCTTCTCAGTGAAATCAAACTTAAATAACGAAGCGAGGAAAGTAAAACCTATACCGGAAGTGACAACAACCCAATGTAATGTCAAGAAAATAAAGCACAGCCATCCGCTGGTCAACTATAGCATAGCAGTTATAAACAAATGTATCAGCTGCATTTACAGGAGTCATATTTTCAATCTGAACCACCGCCACACAAATGGTCTCAAACTCTGAAACTCCGAAAGATGCGTGCACTCACATTTGACGGCTATAAATGGCTCAAATTGTCACACATTCATACGTTTATTACCCGGTATATATTTCTCTGCTTTGGGCTTTTTTTCTCCCATTCTTCATCTATACTCAATCCCTTGACATGAGCCAATAGTTTCTTTGCACCTTCATGCATAGCAAATTGTCTGGCTTTTTCATATTGTTTTAACCCCAGGCTTTACGCTTGCTTTATTTTTTTGAATATTAAAGTCTGTTCATGATATTTCATGAAGGCTACAAGCTCCAGGCAATCCCGGATATCATCACCTTTTGTGTGCGGGGGGATGGGGGTGGGGGGTCAAGTTCATCCTGATATTCACTCAAACATTTTCTTACAATTTCATCGAACTGTGTTTTTTTTAAACATTTTTTGACTGGAACAATTTCACAGGAGAAGCACTTTTTGCATCATATTAGCTAGTCACTTTTATTCCACCATCGGTTCGTTGATTTATAATAATAATAGTAATAATAATAATAATAATACAGTGATACCTAGGTTTACGGACCCCTTGGCTTACGAACTTTTCCGTTTACGAACGTTAAATTTATGAAAATGTTACCTTGGCATATGAACTATTTTTCAGGATACACACGGAGCGCCACAATGGGTGATGTGTCGTTCGCGAACGAGCCCGGTCTCCTCACAACAAAATGGCAGCCGACTTGTTTTTATCCTCTATTCCCCGCCCCCAGTCTTCGGTTAAAGCCACGTGATTGGTCAAGAACTCAGCAGTGAGGGGAGGTGGTTTATACATTAAAGAGACAGGCAGACGAAAGTGAGAGAGTTTTAACGTTGATAGTTCAAAGGCAGAGTGTAGACTGCAAGGTTAAAATATCCTCCACAAATAACCCACACAAGCCATTTCTGCACTTGATGCAAAAAGCTATCAACCCAGCGAAACAGAACACAATTGATGAGGAACAAGGTAAAATTATTGCAGAGAAAGCACCTACTAGGGATCATTTCTCAAGATGGTGAAAGCAGAAGGCTATGTTCCTCATCAAGTGTTTAAAACTGAGGAAACTGGCCACTCCATTCCATCAAGCCATCAACGACCATCACAAAGGTAAATAAAACGACTTTATTACACAGTACAGTTTATTTCTTCAATTATAACACCATGGCACATTTATTATACATACAATAAGGTATATTTCGTGTAGTTTTAATTAGAAAGTAGAAAATTGTGTTTTATGGGGACCTGGGAACGGATTGTTCTCATTTTAATGATTTCCTATGGGAAATTAATTTTTGGGATACACACTTTTCGCCTTACACACTCTGTCTGGGAACCAATTAAGTTCGTAAGCCAAGGTATCACTGTCTTAAATTTCCATCACTGATCGGAACATTTTTCCATGGAGGAGGAGTAGAAAGTGTAATTCTGAAAGCATGCCCTGGTTTGATGTGCTTCTTATTCACCCTCACCATCTACCCTCTGAATGTCAATGAAGGGGAGATGTCATTAATGTGTTTGTCCACAGGGTCCGGCGAGACAAGAAGGGCCGCGGTGACACGATCTCAGACTGTCAGGACTGGCAGGACATTTACTCTGAAGGGGCTGTGAATGAGTTGGAGGCTATCGAAACAGCGGTTGAACTCGTGGACGGTCGACAAAAGGTTAAACAAAGCTGAAACGATGTGCAATCATGTGTCCACTCCAGTGCCAGGGTTTTTGTCATTTTCACTTGAATTCCAGGACCCACAGAATATTGAGTTTTAGGACTACATAAACATTCAATGCATTCATAACAACCCTTAGACTCTCTTCCATCATCAGTTAATTCCTAAATGATATGGGTCTGGAGTTATATGAGCTTGAAATGAGGGCGGCTTTCCAAATTACAATGCAATACCAGTGTCTGAAACTCATGACAAAAAGTTAGCGGAGACCAGGGCAGACAACTCTAAGAAGTTGCCTGCCCGGCCATAAAGTTGCCTGCCCCATTTTTCACAACTTGAAACACAATAAGACGACTAATCACAAAAAAAAAAACATTGTTGCGAAGTATAAAGGATTGTTTTTAAATTAAGGAAGTACAGTGGTACCTCGGTTCTCGAACGCCTCACAGTTCGAACAAATCGGAGTTCGAACAAAATATTCGAGATATTCTTGCTTCGTAATTCGAACACCAATCGGTGTTCGAACGCCAATACGACGCGTGAGTGCGTACGCGAGGGTGGGGTGCTGAGCGGCGTACAGGTGTATCGCTCTCTCCGTGACCAACTGTTGTCGCTTGCGGACGTGCTGCGTTTTGCTCTAGAGTTTAATATAGGTGTACGAAGAGTTTTAGCCCCTAATCATGCCTCCAAAGACAGTAAGTGCTGCTAAAAGTGACAAAAGAAAAGTAGTGCGTACAACTATTGCATTTAAGAAAGAAATCATCGCAAAATATGAAGGAGGTGTGCGAGTGTCTGATCTGGCGAGGGAATACAGCATGGCGAAATCTACGATCAGTACGATATTAAAGAATAAAGAGGCTGTGAAATCTAGTGATGTGGCTGTGGGAGTGCATTTGCATATCATTTTCCAAAGTAGATGCACAGAACCTCAGCCCCAGAAGAAAGATTCAAAAGAAGCTAACAAAATTTATGACGCTACAAAAACGTAAACGTACATTATACCGTGACTGTAAAGTGTACTTGAGAGTTTTGAAAGGAGCTTAGAAATTAATGTATCATTATAAAATCATCGTAGAACGATAGTTCACGTGGTTTGTAGTAGACGACGCAACGCAAACATTGCATTGTGCAACATAACGAACAGCGTATGGACAAACGACAATTAGAGCAAAATCATCAGCAAGGGATATTTACGATCAATCCTTTATACTTCGCAACAATGTTTTCTTTTTTTTTTGTGATTAATCGTCTTATTGTGTTTCAAGTTGTGAAAAATGGGGCAGGCAACTTTATGGCAACTTTTCAGAGTTGTCTGCCCTGGTGTCCGCTAACTTTTTCTCGTGACTTTCATACACTGAAAAGCAAACGTTTGATTTGAAACCATTTTTTTTTTGAAGAAGTTGTCGGCCACCCGGGCCGAAATGTTTTGAAAGTTATTGTGTTTCAAGTTGTGGAAAATGGGGCAGGCAACTTTATGGCCGGGCAGGCAACTTTTCAGAGTTGTCTGCCCTGGTGTCCGCTAACTTTTTCTCATGACTTTCATACACTGAAAAGCAAACGTTTGATTTGAAACAATTTATTTTGTTTTTTTGAAGAAGTTGTCCGCCACCCGGGCCGAAACGTTTTGAAAGTTATTGTGTTTCAAGTTGTGAAAAATGGGGCAGGCAACT
Source organism: Hippocampus bargibanti (assembly GCF_051943395.1). Classification (NCBI taxonomy): domain Eukaryota; kingdom Metazoa; phylum Chordata; class Actinopteri; order Syngnathiformes; family Syngnathidae; genus Hippocampus; species Hippocampus bargibanti. The sequence continues at coordinate 1,248,001 of NC_142735.1, forward strand.
TTATGGCCGGGCAGGCAACTTTTCAGAGTTGTCTGCCCTGGTGTCCGCTAACTTTTTCTCATGACTTTAATACACTGAAAAGCAAACGTTTGATTTGAAACAATTTATTTTGTTTTTTTGAAGAAGTTGTCCGCCACCCGGGCCGAAACGTTTTGAAAGTTATTGTGTTTCAAGTTGTGAAAAATGGGGCAGGCAACTTTATGGCCGGGCAGGCAACTTTTCAGAGTTGTCTGCCCTGGTGTCCGCTAACTTTTTCTCGTGACTTTCATACACTGATAAATCAAACGTTTGATTTGAATCAATTTATTTTGTTTTTTTGAAGAAGTTGTCCGCCACCCGGGCCGAGACGTTTTGAAAGTTGTACGCCCCGGGCCTCCTGGCAGACGTTATTTCAAAGACTGGCAATACATACATATTGGTTTATATAGTGCTTTAACAACAGCTGAAGCCGGAACAAAGCGCGAACATGGAAAAAAAGAGAAATGCTGCCCCCTTCTGGAATAGGAAAAAACATTGCCAGAGGCCATGCCCAGCGCTTTATTGGCACCCAAGCATGAAAAAAACAAAGCCCGAACAAATTCAGGAATGGCGCTCAACGTCATATTTTCAAGTCCGGAATAAATTCGTGAATGTCAGTGAATGAGTTCATTTTTGACACGTGGCGTTTGTCACGTGTCAAAAATGTCATCATGTGAGACAGACGATGATTTGCATAAGTAGACTTGATTCGTGAAGTTGGATGTTTTTATGGAAACGTCCTGAATTTCTGAGCTCCATAACTTTTTGTCAATCAAAACCCATTTCCACAGTAGAAATATTTAGAACGCCCTTCCTTTGCAGGCTTCCTGTAAGGGTTACACATAAACACCCGTATGCGCACGAACAGAAAGGCAAATCACTGCAGGGAAACATTATTATTTTTATTTTTTTAATATTAAGATACAGAATATTTGCAGAGCACAAGGGATAAAATAAGGGAAAAAACTAACTGCTATCAACTTACAAAGACCATAAAAAACAACATTTTCATTCTTGTTACTTTTACTTTTGTTTACCGTATTTTCCGGTGTATACGGCGCACCCAAAAACCTTAATTTTCTTCAAAAGATGAACCTGCACCTTATATGTCGGTGCGTCTTATATGTGAAGTCATATTGAGCCACAACAGGTCTCGTAACTACTGTCAGCGCCCACCGACTCCATTTTCGCCCATAGAAGAAGTACTGCGTAACTCCAGCCTTTACTGTAGCGCCTTATAATGTGGTGAGCCTTATACAGTAAAGTCTCGTTATATCGATATCGGATATATCGATAGTCCCGGTTATATCGATACTATTTCTATGCACGCAATGAGAAAATTACATGCGCGCAGGGTCGGATATATCGATAGTCCCGGTTATAGCGATATTTTTCGGACTCCCGAGAATATCGATATAACGAGACTTTACTGTATATGGAAAACTTTTATCTATTTAGATATTATATCTGGAAAACTTTTTTTCATTCATTGATGGTGCGCCTTATACTCTGGTGGTCCTCATATATGGAAAAAGTTTTAAAATACGCCATTCATTTTTTTAATATGAAATATTGACTGTGTGGGGTCCATTTACTGGGGGAAAAACTTACTGCTACGAACTGATAAAAACAATAACAAATAAAATTTTTACTTTTGATTAATTTTAAAAATTACCGAAGGGGATTAGGGCCACTGAAGAAAAAAAAATGAGGTTGGCAATATTCTGACTTTATTCTCAGAATTTCGACTAGAAAAGTCAGAATTCAGACTTTAAAGTCAGAATGACTTTAAAATGAGAATTCTGACTTTATTCTCAGAATGACTTTAATACCACTACTACTACCACTACTACTACTACTACTACTACTACTACTACTAATAATAATAATAATAATAATATTAACAATAATAATAATAATTTTAATTTCCAAGCGCCTTTCAGAACACCCAAGCACAGAAAGTAGAAAATTATGTTTTATGGGACCTGGGAACGGATTATTCTCATTTTAATGGTTTCCTATGGGAAATTAATTTTTGGGATGCACATTTTTCGCCTTAAACACTGTCTGGGAACCAATTAAGTTCGTAAGCCAAGGTATCACTGTAGCTGATTTACTCTACTTACTTTAAAGTCAGAATTCTGACTTTCCAGTGTGTAAGGCGAAAAGTGTGCATCCCAAAAATTAATTTCCCATAGGAAACCATTAAAATGAGAATAATCCGTTCCCAGGTCCCCACAAAACATAATTTTCTACTTTCTGTGCTTGGGTGTTGCGAAAGGCGCTTGGAAATTAAATGTATTATTATTAGTAGTAGTAGTAGTAGCAGTAGTAGTAGTAGTAGTATTAAAGTCATTCTGAGAATAAAGTCTTGCCAACCTTTTTTTCTTCAGTGACAAGTAAAAAAAATAATATTCATATTTATATATTTTTTGTCAATTTTAATTTTAGTCATCTCGTTATTTTTTATATAGTCATGCTTCCCGACATGTATCATTCTAACTAAAGCATAAAGAACCAGTTCCGGTTTTAACGCTCCCCACCTTCTCCTGTCTTATCTCAGACGTCGGCTTTGTGTAAAACTGACAAAACACAACCAACACAACTGTCCGCTCAGAAAAGTACTTGACAGCCGATTTCATCTCTCCTCCAACTTCTCTTTCCCCGCAGACAGTCAGCCGGCTGCAGATTCGCAACGCCACTCTGTCTCGGCTATACAAGTGCTTTGCCGAGAATAAAGTCGGCAAAGACGAAAGGCTCATTTACTTCTATGTCACCAGTGAGTATGCTGTGTTAATACTGATAGCCTGAAACTCCCTACCGGGGTGGGTGGGGTTTATGTTCATACGTGTTTGAATTGTCACTATTTCTGATTTCTGCATCCTTGACACTTGAAGGAACACCACATTTGTTACAGCTATGGAAGGCGCCCTTTTAAAAAATTCATTGGAAAAATCCTTTTCAGCCAACAACACTGATGTATTATTTAGGAGGATACTGTTGCAAAAGCATCTTTTATGAAATTGAAAAATACATGTTATATGTATAAAAAAGGGGGAAAAATATTTTCAGAATCGAAACAAAGGCGCGGTAAAATCCTACTGGACCTTCCGCACCCTGCCCACCACCTTTTCCAGCGACTCCCTTCAGGCAGGCGCAAACAATCCATGCGCACCAAATCCAGAAGACATTTAAATAGCTTCTTCCTCCAAAAAATGACTTTGATTCCCCTACCTTAGACTTTCTTCTTTAAATCAGAAAAAAAAGTTAATTCCTAAATTACATGGGTCTGGAGTTATATGAGCTTGAAATGGGGGTGGCTCTACAAAATACAATGCAATCCATACATATAGATTCATATAACACTTTAACAACATCTGAAGCTGGAAAAAAGCAAAAAGGTTGTAGTTATCTGCATTGAAAGTAGGGGCAACTGTACAAAAGGTAAATGCGTCCCCCTGGTGGGTGAGAAAAACATTGCCGGAGGTTTGACCGAAGCTTTCTCTTTCAAGAAAAAACAAAACCCGAACAAATTCGAGAATGGCAAGTTTAAATTGCCATATTGTGCCAAGTTTAATATTGTGACATCGCCATTATCTTTTGTGTAGTACGACTCAAAAAGGATGGATAGAAATATGATTTGATAATTTTAATGGGAAAAAGGTGGTCTGAGAAGTTGTCGTCAATGTTATCAGTCAATAAATATTTTTTTTTTGTTATTGTCAGTATTGTTGCTGTGACTGGTGATATCATTTAATAGTGTGTTATTTATTTTGATAAAGGTATCATCCAACCAATACTACTACTACTACTACTACTACTACTACTACTACTACTAATAATAATAATAATAATAATAATGCATTTCATTAGTAAGCGCCTTTCAAAACTCTCAAGGTCAATTTACAGTCACAGGATAAGTTTTTCCGTGGGTGGGCAGCGGCAGCCACACGCGCGAGCGTTCATTCAACCTGGAAGTAACTCAAATAGGTCGAAAGCTAGCTTGCTAGGTAGCTAGAAAGCTAATACATAGCTAGCTAGATTTATGTACCGTTTCCAAAGGCTGATAAATTCCTTATATGGAGCTTGGTCGCCCTCTTCTGGCTCTTTTTGGTGCAACACAACGTTTTCAGACCAAACAAGCACAGCAAAATGCATTGACGTGATGGAAGGACTTTTTTTCGGTCAGGGGGCGTTCCTTTAGTGACGTCACGTACGGACTCGTCACCAACTCAAAAACAAGACTTCCTGAATATTCAGCGCAAGTCTTAAAACGTAAAATATAGCTATATGCGATGGAATCTTTTTAAAATACGCTCCAGAGACGTCGGTTGTCCTTTAAGTAATTTTTATTGGTGTTTTTTATTGGTGTTTTGCATTTGACTAAAATATCCGCCTGCGTGTTTTGGGTATTTTTGATGATATGAAACTTTTTTTCTGATGTCAGCTATTAAACAAAAAAATGGTGTCGGTTGTCCTTTAAATGGTTTAAAACAGGGGTGTCAAAGTCATTTTTTGCCGCGGGCCACATTGTAGTTATGGTTTCCTCTCGAGGGCCGTTATGAATTTAGGGAACCCATTAGAATGTTTAAATCCCTTCAAATATTACATATAGAGCACACAGCAAATTAATGAATAACTCGTTTTCAAATCTGAAGTCAAGAATAATGACTTTTATTGTGGTTGACAACCAAAAATATGAAATTTTGGCTCAGATTTTAGCAATCATCATGGAATTTAACAAGTTTGATTTGGCCGAAAAAAAATGATGTGGCGGGCCGGATTTGGCCCGCGAGCCTTGACTTTGACACCGGTGGTTTAAAATATTCAAAGCCCCATTTTAGTGTTAACCCGACAAGTCTGACATGACTCAGATTGCGCAGATCCATAGCCTTAAGTAAATAGTAAGTAAATCTGGCATAAAGGCAACTGATATCCCATTGATGTGCATTAAAACTCGTTTTAACTGCAATCACCCATTTATTTGCATTTTATTTTTATTTTTTTGTCAAACACAGCCATCCCCGAGGGCTTCAACATAAATGTCTACCCATCAGAAAATCCCCTGGAGCAAGACAAGGTGTCTCTGTCCTGCATTGCCGACAATTACACCTATGAGCAGCTGCAATGGTACCGCCTGGACCCCCACGCCCTACAGGGCAAACCCCAGGAGGTGGACTGCAGAAGCGTGCACCTCTACGCCGTAGCCCTTGATGGACAGCTTATCTACCAGGAAGCGTCTAACAGCTGGGTTCTGGATTTCACACTCCCCGCCATACAACTACAAGATGAGGGTCACTATGTGTGTGAGGCCCAGAGCAGACGCAGCGGCGAGAGGCATTGTCTGTTCAGATATATGTCTGTCAAAGGTGAGAGACAAAAAGAGATGGGGCGGGGAGATTTAACCATCTCCGTGCAATGTCGAAACAGACGGATTAATCTTGAAATTTACCCTGAAACCACTCAATGCTCTGTGGGCTTCCAAATGCACACTAATACATCGAGCGACCCACGCAAGTCCACTGTCGCAAGTACAGGCGCTCGCTAATTTACGAACATTCGAGTTATGAAAAACACGTTACATACAAACGTTTTAGTGGATACAGTACAGTAATACCTCGGTTTACGAACTCCTTGGCTTACGAACTTTTCAGTTGACGAACGTTAAATTTACAAACATTTTACCTTGGCATACAAACTATTTTTCGGGATACACGCGGAGCTGCCACGATAAGTGATGTGTCATTTGTGAAAGAGCCCGTTCTCTTCACAAGAAAATGGCAGCCGGCTTGTTTTAGTCCTCTATTCCCCGCCCCCAGTCGTCAGTTAAAGCCACGTGATTGGTCAAGAACGCAGCAGTGAGTGGGGGTGGTTTACAGACAGAGAGAGAGTGAAGCCATTCTCAAAAAAAGAAAATGGCTGCCGACATTTTTTTTTGTCCTCTATTACCCGCCCCCAGTCTTGGGTTAAAGCCACGTGATTGGTCAAGAACGCAGCAGTGAGTGGAGGTGGTTTAAACATTAAAGAGACAGGCAGATGACAGAGAGAGAGAGAGAGAGAGAGAGAGAGAGAGAGAGAGAGAGAGAGAGAGAGAGAGAGAGAGAGAGAGAGAGAGACCAAATGGATAGAAAACAGTCACATTTGGACTTGTTTCAACTTTGATAGTTCAAAGGCAGAGTGTAGACTGCAAGGTTAAAATTCCCATCAATCAGGCTCCAAAAATATTCTTCTTCTTCTTCTTCTTCTTCTTCTTCTTCTTCTTCTTCTTCTTCTTCTTCTTCTTCTTCTTCTTCTTCTTATTATTATTATTATTATTATTATTATTATTATTATTATGACTTACCAACAACAAATTCACCTTACGAGCAACCACTCCGAATGTATCTCGATAGTTGAGCTCAGGTGCCTGGAGAATGAACACAATGTGTGTCTCTTTTGCGTACTATTATATAATCTTAGTCGGGCACCTGCGAGATGAAATGTAATTGCACCGTGCCGCCCTTTATGGAAATCTTTTTTTTTTTAATTAAACAAGGACCCACTCTGAGTCAGTTGAGTCTGGTCAGTTGCCTCCTCTTGTATTTTGCACTGTGATCCTGTTTTGACATGACTGATACCATGTTTCTTTCACACATTGGTATTAAAGGACAACCGACATCTCCGGATAAGTTGTGTCCATAATTTGTAAAATGGCTTCAAATGACTTCTACTGAGCGTATTTTAATAAGATTCCACCGCATATAGCTACATTTTACGTTTTAACACTCACGCTGAATATTCAGGAAGTCTTGTTTTGGAGTTGGTGACGAGTCCGTACGTGACGTCACTAAAGGAACGCCCCACACCGAAAAAAAGACACATTGTAGCAGTCCTTCCATCACGTCAATGTATTTTGCTGTGTTGTTTGGTTTGAAAACCTTGTGTTGCACCCAAAAGCCACCACAAGAGGGTGTCATAGCTCCATATAAGGAATTTATCAGCCCGTGGAAACGGAGGTGGCCACAGGAGGTCGCCATTTTGTGCCTCTTTTCTGGTGATCCGTTTCTCCCCAATGTTGCCTCAAAATGGCACGGAATAAATTCTTTAATCGATTGCAAACATGTATGCTTTCCTCTTCAGAACTATTTGAATCATATTCATCACGTGATGTGTAACAAGAAAGCATATTATCCGAATCTGAAGCCATTGTTTTAATTCTCCAGCAATGCAAGACATTTTAGCGTGACGTCACGAACTGGGGGCGGGACTTTCTGAAAATGACCAATTCGCAGCTCAATTTTTTGCAGATTTTGGACACTTTAAGTCATTTTTATTAGTGTTTTGCATTTGAATAAAAATATCATACTGTGTGTTTTGGGTATTTTAGATGCTATAAAACGTTTTTCTGGTGTCAGTTAAGAAACAAAAAAGTGACGTTGGTTGTCCTTTAAACAAATCCGTCTCCTTTCTTTTTCAGGGCTGGAAGCACCCCGTTACAAACGCAGTCTCACCAACCAAACAGTCAATGTGACTGAATCACTGCACATGGAGTGCGACGTGGAGGGAAGACCCTTGCCGCACCTTTCCTGGTTCAAAGACAACCAGCCGCTCCACCAAATGTCAGGTGCATTCACAAGTCTACTTTGTCCATTGTGCTCAAGCTTAGTTTTTTATGACCTGAATGCCTGATGCTCACGTTATTAAAAAAAAATACGATTCCACAGCTTTTGGTACATACAGTGATACCTTGGCTTATGAACTTAATTGGTTCCCAGACAGAGTGTGTCAGGCGAAAAGTGTGTATCCCAAAAATTAATTTCCCATAGGAAACCATTAAAATGAGAATAATCCGTTCTCAGGTCCCCATAAAACATAATTTTCTACAGATATTACAGACATTTTAACATGATATACAGTGATACCTCAGCTCACAAACTTAATTGGTTCTCAGAAAGTGTGTGGAAGGCAAAACGTTCGTCTGCTGAATATTTATTTCCCATAAGAAACCATTAAAAATTAGAATAATCTATTCCCAGGTCCCCATAAAACATAACTTTCTACTAAATAAGCCTTAAAACTACACAAAGTATACCTTATTTTATGTATAATAAATGTGCTATGGTATTATAATTAAATAAATAAACTACTGTATAATAAAGTCGTTTTATTTATCTTTCTGATGGTCGTTGATGGCTTGATGGAATGGAGTGGCCAGTTTCATCAGTAGTAAACACTTGATGAGGAACCTACCCTTATTCTTTCACCATCTTGAGAAATGAGTTCCACATCAAACTAAATTGTAAATTGCTCCACTGTGAGACTAATAAAGGCAAATCCAATCCAATCCAATCAGTTGTGTTCTGTTTAACTGGGTTGATAACTTTTTGCATCAATTGTACAGATGGCTTGTGCGGGTTGTTTGTGGAGCCTGATTGATGGGATATTTTAACCTTGCAGTCTACACTCTGCCTTTGAACTATCAAAGTTGAAAGGAGTCCAAATGTCACTGTTTTCTATCCATTTTATCACTCTCACTGTCGTCTGCCTGTCTTTTTAATGTTTAAACCCCTCACTGCTGCGTTCTTGTGGCTTTAACCAAAGACTGAGGGCGGGGAATAGAGGACAAAAACACTCGGTTGCCATTTTGTTGTTAGAAGAACGGGCTCGTTCTCGAACGACACATCACTCATTGAGGCAGCTCCGTGTGTCCTGGATGTGGAAAAGTAGTCCAGAAGCCACGGTGGCACTGTTCGGACGTGTGGTTCATCTGCCGAAAACTAGTCCGCCAGCCATTGTGGCGCTCCGTGTGTTTCCCGAAAATTAGTTTGTATGGCAAGATTATATTCTTGGAAATTTTATGTTCGTTAGGTGAAAAGTTCATTAGCTAAAGCGTTTGTAAACCGAGGTATCACTGTTTGTGTATATATATATATACAGTAAAGTCTCGTTATATCGATATTCAAGGGAGTCCGAAAAAATATCGATATAACCGGGACTATCGATATATCCGACCCTGTTTGCATGTAATTTTCTCAGTGCGTGCACAGAAATAGTATCGATATAACCGGGACTATCGATATATCCGATATCGATATAACGAGACTTTACTGTATATATATAATATGTGTGTGGATAGAAGGATAGATCAGTAGATAGATCGGTCAGGAATGCATCTTTTTACACAGTGCTCAACACCCACCTGGGCAAAGAGCACGCACCCTCATGCCCCTACATTGTTTAAATTAGCATTTTTTGGGACATTGCTGAGATTAAAATTTCCACTTAGACCGAAAAGTAACAAAACATTGGTCATTTTTACTCAAGGACGTACACCTGGCAGGTGTTTTTTTTTAGTAATCCAGTCCACCCACCACCCTGTCACGCAGTTGTACAGCTGAATAATTATTTCACACAAACCAATTGTACACAGATATGTACCCTGCATGAATGCATAGCCACACAAAAACAACACCTCCGTTGCTGATAGTGTTGACTCATTAGATTTCTCAGACTGTCTCTACTAAGAGATAAGTGAATGACAGCTTCTTCAGAAGGGTTGCGGGAACATGCAGTTCAACGCAGTAATGAATATAGATTGAAGCAGGGGCACAATGGAAAGATTTATAATTGAGCAAATACGATGTGACTTATTTCTATACATTTTGAACAGGATGTTGTGCTCAGCATTTTATGCAGGGGCGGAGTTACTTGGTGGCCAACGTGTGCCCCAGCCAGCCTGCCTGAGTAAATGTTTATCTTATTGACCTGCACACAGAATTCCATACAATACAATACTGTACATATTGATTAATATAGCACTTTAAAGAACAACCGACACCCCCGGGACAAGTTGTGTCCATAATTTGTAAAATCTCTACAAATGACTTCTACTGAGCGTATTTTACAAATATTCCACCGCGTATAGCTATATTTTACCTTTTAAGACTCGCTCTGAATATTCAGGAAGTCTTGTTTTTGAGTTGGTGACGAGTCTGTACGTGACGTCACGAAAGGACCGCCCCCTGACCGAAAAAAGACACATTGTAGCAGTCCTTCCATCACGTCAATGTATTTTGCTGTACATGTTTGGTCTGAGAACCGCGTTGCACCCAAAAGCCGCCAGAAGAGGGCATCCAAGCTCCATATATGGAATTTATCAGCCTGTGGAAGCGAAGGTGGCCACTGGAGGTCGCCATTTTGTGGCTCTCTTTTTTGGGTGAGTGATTTTCCCCCAATGTTGCCTCAAAATGACACATATAATTCTTTAATCGATTGCAATCATGTATGCTTTCCTCTTCAGAACTATTTGAATCATATTCATAACTGGATGTGTAACAAGAAAGCATATTCTCCGAATCTGAAGCCATTGTTTTGATTCCCAAGCAATGCAAGACGTCTTGGCGTGACGTCACGAACTGGGGGCGGGACTTTCTGAAAATGCCCAATTCACAGTGCAATTTTTTGCAGATTTTGGACACTTTAAGTCATTTTTATTGGTGTTTTGCATTTGAATAAAAATATCATCCTGCGTGTTTTGGGTATTTTAGATGCTATAACATGTTTTTCTGATGTCAGTTAGGAAACGAAAACATTGTGTCAGTTGTCCTTTAAAGGACAACCGACACCATTTTTTTTTGGACAAGTTGTGTCCATAACTTGTAAAATGACTTCAAATGACTTCTACGAAGCTATTTTACAAAGATTCCACGGCATATAGCTATATTTTACATTTTAAGACTATTGCTGAATATTCAGGGAGTCTTGTTTTCGAGTTGATGAGGATCCCCTAGGTGACGTCACGGACGGAACGCCTGTGACCGAGAAAGCGACACACATTGCATTTTGGGTACTTTTTTTCGTCTGAAAACGCCCAGTTGATCGCAAAATTAGAATGAAAACGACATAAATAATGCGATGGTGAATCGTTGTGTGTCGCAGCCAATTGCGGTAAGACGCATAAAGAAGGTGTAAGTTTACACAAATTCGCAGTGGACAAATCAGCCCATTTCTAATGGAGCTTGGGCGCCATCTTGTGCATTTTCTGGGCGCTACATTGGAGTCCAGACGGCTCGAATTAATATGGAAGGACTTCTTTAAACGATTGCAAACATGTATGCTTTCCTCTTCAGAACTATTTGAATCATATTCATAACTGGATGACAGACAACAAAGAATCTTCTCTGAATCTGAACTCTCTGAAGCCATTTTTTTGATTCTGCAGCAAGGCACTGTGTGACCAATAGTGACGTCACGAACAAGGGGGCGGGACTTTCTGAATCTGCCCAAATCCGAGATCATTTTGTGTTAGTTTTGGGACACTTTAAGTCATATTTATTGGTGTTTTGCATTTGACTAAAAATATCAGCCTGCATGTTTTGGATATTTGAGATGCTATAAAACGTGTTTCCGATGTCAGTTATGAAACAAAAAAATGGTGTCGGTTGTCCTTTAAGTGATATTTAGTCAAAGACAGTCTTCTCGATTTCAATACCACGCCTCTGGAAATCCCATGGCACAAGCACCAACATCCATAAACCATCAAAACATAGACATTTTAATAGGTTGCCACTTTCCCTGAACTGATCTCCTACCTAAGGATGACAGTTTAACAGGCTGTGTCTTCGCATTTACCCCAGATTTTCTGTGCTCCCATTGCGGGCCTTGTGTTCGGCCAACTAAGCATCGAACAGCATGAAACATGATAAAATGGTAATTTATCTTCTGTCTCTATCAGTATGATAGGGCCAGATTTCGCATATTGTTTGCGAAAGTCGAACTGTGTTACCTTGAGCACTCCACAGAAAAACAGTTTTTGCTCGGCCTTAGATGACATGACTGTCTTTGCAGGGATCCAACTGCAGGACTCAAACCGCACTCTCAGCATCCAGCGAGTTCGGGAAGAGGACGCTGGCCTTTACACCTGCACTGCCTGCAACCAGCGAGGCTGTGTGCACTCAACAGCCACCGTCCGCGTCATTGGTGATGCACGCAAATACACAAAATACACAAATACACACTTCCTCACTGCTGACGCACAGCTTAGACCGTTGAAGTAATTGTGTGAACAATTCAATAGGTGTGCGCTAGTCGGCTTTATGGGTAATTGATCGTATTGATGATTTGCTCAATGGGACACCTTAATGATGAAATGACATTGTGTCATCATAATGCACGTTATCAATTGACTGGTTTAAAATGGCGCCCTCTCGAGCAAAGGTTCTTAACCTCGGTTCGATCGAACCCTCGGGGTTCGCTGAGTCACTTTCCCGGGTTCGATGGAGCCTCAGCTAAGGAGGTTAAGGCACAGGTGACTCAATATGTTAACTAGTTATGAAACGCACGCTTGGCAGTCACATGATATTGAAATGGAGTTCGCTTAGTCGTCAACGTGTGACTGTCGTGATGGTTCATTGTACAATTAAGGGGAAAAATGTCTACTTATCTCTTGAAATGTTATTTACTTATATTGTTTTAATAACTGTGTTTTTAATATACAGTGATACCTTGGCTTACAAACTTAATTGGTTCCCAGACAGAGTGTGTAAGGCGAAAACTTTGTATCCCAAAAATTAATTTCACATAGGAAACCATTAAAATGAGAATAATCCGTTCCCAGGTCCCCATAAAACATAATTTTCTACTTTCCAATTTTCTAAGCTTTAAAACTACACAAAATATACCTTATTTTATGTATAATAAATGTGCTAATATAGCACATTTATTAAAAAGTGTCCCAGTATCCCATAGGAAACCATTAAAATGAGAATAATCCGTTCCCAGGTCCCCATAAAACATAATTTCTACTTTCTAATTTTCTAAGCCTTAAAACTACACAAAATATACCTTATTTTATGTATAATAAATGTGCTATGGTATTATATTTAAAGAAATAAACTGTACTTTATAATAAAGTCATTTTATTGACCTTTGTGATGGTCGTTGTTGACTTGATGGAATAGAGTGGCCAGTTTCATCAGCATTAAACACTTGATGAGGAACGTAGCCTTCGTCTTTCACCATCTTGAGGAATAATCCCCAGTAGGTGCTTTTTCTGTGATAATTTTATCTAGTTCCTCATCAATTCTGTTCTGTTTAGCTAGGTTGATAGCTTTTTGCATCAAGTGTATAGATGGCTTGTGCGGGTTTTTGTGAAGCCTGATTGATGGGATATTTTAACCTTGCAGTCTACACTCTGCCTTTGAACTATCAAAGTTGAAACTCTCACTGTTGTCTGCCTGTCTATTTAATGTTTAAACCACCCCTCCCCCCTCACTGCTGCATTCTTGACCAATCACGTGGCTTTAACCGAAGACTGGGGGCGGGAAATAGAAGACAAAAACAGTCGGATACCATTTTGTTGTTAGAACAGGCTCGTTCGCGAACGACATATCACTCATTGAGGCAGCTCCGTGTACGAAAAAAAGTTTGTATGCCAAGGTAACATTTTCATAAATGTAACGTTCGTAAACCGAAAGGTTCGGAAGCCAAGGGGTTCATAAACCGTGGTATCACTGTCCCTCTAAAAAAGTGAAGAACCACTGCTATGATATGACGACACTGACAAATTGTAAGGTAATAACACAGTTAGTTCCTGTAATTTTATGTTTCTTAAATATATATATATATCCACAAATAAAAATATTGCAAAATAGAATAATAAAATTTCAGGGTGAAATTGCTGCCATCAAAAGTCATTGATATGCTCATTGATATCCAATTAGTGCTTATAGTGAGCTTGGATTCTTACTGCATTAGGGCTCATATATTTTTCCCCTTTTCTTAATATGATACAGGTACTGTAAAAGCATACAAAGGGTGCTTTTAATACAGGTCACGGATGCAAAATATATTTTTTCTTTTCTTTTTTTCTGGATGGAGAATGCATTCTTCATGGGCACACATACCTCAAGATCCTGTGCACGCATCTCCTCGGTATAATGAATTATTCCGGCACAGCAGCACGCAGAGGCCTTCATTCAGCATAACGGCAGCAATGTTAAACCTCTGAGGAAAAAAAGTAAAAAAGAAAAAAGAAATTCTAATCCCTCCTAAATGACTTGACACTGGCATTCAATTGAAAAAACAAATGACGCAAGCAGGAAAGAAGTTGAGATTACTCTCAACTGAATGAGTTAACATTCACTGCCAGACGATGTGCAAAAACTCCAGTGCCAGGTTTTTTGTCATTTCCTTCTCAAATCCCACGATCCACGGAATATTGAGATTTAGGACTACATAAACGTTCGATACAGTGTTAGAAACCATAGACTGTCTTCTTTTATTGAAAAAAAAAAAAAAGAGTTAATTCCGAAATTATATGGATCTGGAGTTATATGAGCTTGAAATGGGGGAGGCTGTGCAAAATACAATGCATTATATTTATAATCATAATAATATTTTTTGTTGTCCTAAAACTCAATATTCTGTGGGTCCTGGAATTCGAGTGACAATGACAAAAACACTGGCACTGGAGTGGACACATTTTTGCACATGTCTGGCAGCGAATGAATTAATCCCATCCAAACATTCACAGTAGTGTGTACCCTCCTGGCCTCATTTTTTTTATTTTATCTTGGGGACGGACCAGAAGGGGAAATCAAGGTGCCCATTGTCAGATTGTCGCCGCAGGTTACCGGTTGCCCATCCCTGAGACACCTCTTCTATCTTTCTGCTCAGGTTCCAATGATAAGACCAACGTGGAGATCCTAATACTCATTGGAACCGGAGCCATTGCTGTGTTCTTCTGGGTGCTGCTCATCCTCATCTTCTGCAATGTGAAACGGGTCAGTGTCAGAAATGTTCGATCGGACACTGTGGACGAAGGCTCGGACAAAGACAGATTGTCTTTACTGCCGGCAGGAGACGTAGCCATTCATGACAGACGCCTGAATTCTGCAGCCCTCTGCCAAGCTATTTATTGAGAGTACATGCAAATTAAAGTGATACATTAGTAAAACATAGTTTTCTTCATTATAATACCACGCCTCTGGACGTTCTGAGCGCAAACAGCTGTAAGCAAAAAAACATTGTCTCTTCCATGAATTGATAAATTTGTAACCTGGCTAATGAGCTCATCCTGTGAAGGAGTTTTAAGTCGAAATTGCTTCGGTGATAAAGGAGTTTCCCAAGTCCTAAATTCTGTCCAAGGCCAGATCTCTTCGATGAAGATGACAGTTTAACTCTCTGTGTCTGTTGACCTCAGATTGACCACAGGTTGTCTGTGCTTCAATAGTGTATTTGAGTCACAGATGTTGACTAAGCATATAACAGCATGAAACGTTTAAATATAGTAATTTCTTATTCTCTATCAGTCAGGCACCCCCCCTGCTTTTTCCACCGCTGTGTTTCTGTCATTCTGTATTTGCGGGACAGAATGAGGACGACACTTTTTAACACCTGACTCACACATAAAAACGCCTTTTTGATCGTTGCCATTTGCTCTGGTGGCTTCCAAAGTCTCCTCGGAGTCCAATTCTGCTATACAGTGATACCTTGCCTTCCGAACTTAATTGGTTCCCAGACAGAGTGTGTAAGGCAAAAAGTGTGTATTCCAAAAATTAATTTCCCATAGGAAACCATTAAAATGAGAACAATCCGTTCCCAGGTCCCCATAAAACATAATTTTCTACTTTCTAATTAAAACTACACGAAATATACCTTATTGTATGTATAATAAATGTACCATGGTGTTATAATTGAAGAAATAAACTGTACTATATAATAAAGTCATTTTATTTACCTTTGTGATGGTTGTTGATGGCTTGATGGAATGGAGTGGCCAGTTTCCTCAGTATTAAACACTTGATGAGGAACATAGCCTTCTTCTTTCACCATCTTGAGGAATTCATAAATTTAATGTTCGTAAACCGAACCAACCATCACTGTATTGGAGCTATTTAGGAGAAGCATGAAGACTCCCAAATTGCCTTTTATTTCCTTTTTTTGCTCAGTTTGTCACGAATGACATCACCTCACAGCTGTTCTGCAGCAAGATGGTGTCATCAGTGGGAATACTCAGCATGACCTTTCATTTTTCATTTCCAGCTCACTGCAACTACATCCTATCTTTTCCTCAGATCAACCCAGCAGATATTAAAACGGGCTATCTGTCAATCATCATGGACCCTTTGGAGGTCCCTTTGGATGAACAGTGTGAATATCTGCCTTATGACTCCTCCCAGTGGGAAATCCCACGAGACCAACTCCGACTGGGTGAGTGGGATGAACACACCACAAATGTATCCTGAGATGATGACGCTAACAGGTGGCAACGGCGCACGAGGGAAAAAACAAGGCGAGACTACATGGATGAAAAATCAAATTAGTTTTCCATTTCCAATTGTTTGTGGCCGACTTTAAATTGCAGACTGCCAAGAAAAGTGTGAATGTTTTAATATTGCAATTGCTCCCTTCACGGATCTTAAAAACACCCCGAGGAAAACCCGCATCTGCTCCGCGACTGCAACGCACTGCGGTGTTCTATTTTCCGCGCCCTGTTGTAATTTGTCTGTCTTGCCTGCCAGATGCATTTACATTTTGTAAATCCTTCGTTCCGAACCTATTTTTAAGGGTGCTGACATTGCTCCAGTAAATAACAATGGCTCTAAATATTGTTGTCTGTTTGGTATTCCTCCACATAGGGAAGGTTTTAGGCCACGGTGCCTTCGGAAAGGTAATCGAGGCCTCAATCTACGGGATCAGCAAGAGCGCACGTCTGGACACTGTCGCTGTCAAGATGCTAAAAGGTTAGATTCCTCTCTTCATTAGGGATACAGTGATACCTCAGTTTACGAACTTAATTTGTTCCCAGAAAGTGTGTGTAAGGCGAAAAGTTCGCCTGACCAACATTTATTTACCATAAGAAACCATTAAAAATGAGAATAATCTGTTCCCAGGCCCCCATGAAACATAATATTCTACTAAATAAGTGTCAGAGATGTTCGATCAGACACTGTGGACGAAGGCTCGGACCAAGAAAGACTATCATTACTACCGGCAGGAGACGTAGTCATTCATGACAGACGCCTGAATTCTGCAGCCCTCTGCCAAGCTATTTATTGAGAGTACAGCGAGACCTCAATTTACAAACACCTTATCTTAAAAAACTTTTCGTCTTACAAACGTCAAATTTATGAAAATTAAACCTTATAAGCACTATTTTCATAATACACACCCACCACGGCTGGCGGAGGGATTTTCGGCGAAAGCACACGACCGAACAGCACCAGAGGTTAAGTTACCAACAGTCCATATGGAAGGTGACTCTCCTTCCATAAGCCATCAACGACTATCAAACAGGTAAATAAAACTTTATTTTACAGCACAGTTTATTTCTTTAATTACAGTCCTCATGTAATGTGCCTCTCTTTCCAAACAGCAATTCCCTTTGACCTTCGACCTCCAACGCCTTTCCATCAAGCCATAAATGACCATCACAAATGTAAATAAAGTTACTATAATACAATGCAGTGTATTTCTTGCATTACAATACAATAGCAAATGTATTATACATAGAATAAGGTATGTTGTGTGTAGTTTTAAGGCTTATTTAGTTGAAAAGTATATTTTATGGAAACCCGGGAACGGATTATTGCCATTTTAATGGTTTCCCATGGGATTTTTTTTTTTTTTGGAGATACACACTTTTCGACTTACACACTCTGTCTGAGAACCAATTAAGTTCATAAGTTGAGGTCTCACTGTATATGCAAATTAAAGTGATTCATTAGTAAAACATAGTTTTCTTGATTAGAATACCACACCTCTTGAGTTCTAAGCACGAACAGCTGTGAGCAATCAAACATTGTCAGTTCCATGAACTGATAAATTTGTAACCTGGCAAATGAGCTCTTCTTGTGAAGGAGTTTCAAGTCCTAAATTCTGTCCAACGCCAGATCTCATAGATAAAGATGACAGTTTAACAAGCTGTGTCTGTTGACCTCAGATTGACCCCAGGTTGTCTGTGCTTCAATTGTGTATTCGAGTCACACATGTTGACAAAGGATATAACAGCATGAAACTTAAATATGATAACTTCTTATTCTCCATCAATAAGCCTTAAAACTACACAAAATATACTTTATTTTATGTATAATAAATGTGTTATTGGATTGTAATTAAAAAAATAAACTGTACTGCATAATAAAGTCGTTTTATTTACTTTTGTGATGGCCGTTGATGTTGTTGCCTCTTGATGATATCCGAGTGAAATTGCCGTGCTTTCTCAGCGACAATACCCTCACTCACACTGTCCCCTGCTAGCTACTTTTCATTAATCTATCTCAACAGAAGTTTTTCAACCTCTTCTATTGCCTGAGACCGTTGCTTAGACAACACAGAAAAACGCATAGCCACACATAGCAATACTCAACTTAGCATACTGGTAATGGGACGCTAACTCACACAAACATACACCTCGTTCATGTTTTTTGATGATCTTCTTCTGCTCAACCATAATTTTCTTTTGTGTCTTCTTCCGCTTAACACTAGCCTGTGGTGGGGTAAATTTTGGTCCCATAATAGCAAAAGTACTCCACTTGATAACTAACCACGTCTGCACCCAAAGAAAGTGGCTGTGGACAACTAGTCCGCCACCCACTGCGGCGCTGTGTGGTTTGGTTCGTCCGCCGAAAACTAGTTCATATGCCAAGATTATATTCACGCGGATTTAATGTTCATAAGGCGAAAAGTTTGTGAGCTAAAGCGTTCGTAAGCCGAGGTATCACTATATTCTGTTTTTGAGTGAAATCTAAGGAAGAGCCTAAAAGGGATTAAAAACCTTTACAGGTGTCCTCAATTCGACCTTTTCTAAGCTTTTGGGTGCACGCGTCCAAATGGTTTTGTACTTTTTGCACAAGTTGCTTTTTTTCCAGTTAGGAGATTAGCTGCAAAAATTCACAACAGATGTTTGATACTTGAACCGAGCAATAAATGTCTCGTGTGCTTCAACTAAAGCTGGTGTTTAACGAGTCGTCCTCGTCATGCTACTCGCATTTTGACATGATAAGACCAACACATCACCGAACAATAGATCAACCGTACCTTGCCATTGCGATGCTTAAAAACAAGACCTTCTCAAACAGAAGTGGTCAGCTTAGAGAGTCACTGAGTGTCATTAGCAGTGACTGAAAGATGTAGTAGTGGACGTCCTTTGGGGACATCTATTCCTGATGAGACACTACATTGTGTACTTTACCCCGAGAAACTGGATTCTGAATGCCACTTAACGGACAACCGAAACCATTTTTTTGGTTTCCTAACTGACGTCAGAAAAACGTTCTATAGCATCTAAAATACCCCAAACATGCAGGCTGATATCAATAAAAATGAGTTAAAGTGTCCCAAAACTACTTCAAATTGACAATTTGAATAAATTGCGAGTTTCACAAGGTCCCGCCCCTTGTTCGTGACGTCACACCAGGACGTCTTGCCTTGCTCTTGAATAAAAAAAATGGCTTTAGATTCGAAGAAGATGCTTTCTAGTTACTCATCCAGTTATGAATATGATTAAAATAGTTCTGAAGAGGAAAGCATACATGTTTGCAATCGATTAAATAAGTCCTCCCGTATCGATTCGAGCTGTCAGGACTCCAATGTAGCGTCCCAGAAAATGCACAAGATGGCGCCCAAGCTCCATTGGAAATGGGCTGATTTGTCCGCTGGGAATTTGTGTCAACTAGTATCAAATAGTAGTATTGGTGCAACACACAACGATTCACCATCGCGTTATTTATGTGTTTTTCCTTCTAATTTCGCCATCAACATGAAGTTTTCAGACCAAACAAAGTACCCAAAATGCATTGTGTGTCGCTTTCTCGGTCAGGGGAGTTCCAGACGTGACGTCACGGTAGGCACTTGTCCGAAGGCGTCGTTTGTCCTTTAACAACAACAACTGACACCTGCGGACAATTTGTGTCCATAATTTTTAAAATCACTTCAAATGACTTCTACTGAGCGTATTTTACAAAGATTCCACGGCATATAGCTATATTTTACGTTTTAAGACTCGCACTGAATATTCAGAAAGTCTTGTTTTCAAGTTGATGACGATCCCCGAAGTGACGTCACTAAAGGAACGGCCGTGACCGAGAAAGTGACACACAATGCATTTTGGGTACTTTTTTTCGTCTGAAAACTTTGTGTTGATGGTGAAATTAGAAGGAAAACGACTTAAATAACGCGATGGTGAACCGTTGTGTGTCGCAGTTAATTGTTGGTAACACGCATAAAGGTGTAAGTTTGCACAAATTCCCAGTGGACAAATCAGCCCATTTCCAACGGAGCTTGTGCGCCATCTTGTGCATTTTCTGGGCGCTACATTGGAGTCCAGATCTTCACCGATTTCATCGCTTGCAGACGGCGCGAATTGATACGGAAGGGCTTCGTTAATCGATTGCAAACATTTAAGCTTTCATTTTCAGAACTGTTTGAATCATATTCATAACTGGATGAGTAACAAGAAAGCATCTTCTCTGAATTTGAACTCTCTGAAGCCATTGTTTTGATTCTGGAGCAAGGCAGTGTGGACCAATGGTGAATCTGCCCAGATCCGAGCTAATTTTGTGGCAGTTTTGGGATACTTTAAGTCATTTTTATCGGTTTATTTGCAAATATCAGCCTGCGTGTTTTGGGTATTTTAGATGCTATAAAACGTTTTTCTGATGTCAGTTAGGAAACAAAAAAAATGGTGTCGGTTGTCCTTTAACTCGAGTCATGTTTAAAGGGAGGTGAGAGGCAATCCGAGTGTCACATCTAACCATTCAAATCCATTCCAATCACCTGCAATGGTACGAGAACACACCATTGGGCGCAGGTTTTATCATCTCTCATGGGCCAGAGAGCAATTACGTTGGGTGAGGGACCGACGGGCCTCAGTGTTGTTCTCGAGATGAAAGTCAATTTGCGGTGATCAGAAATGATGGCCATGTAATGCATCAGCCGCTTTTTTCCAGAGACAGACAGGTTTTTGCTGATGGGGGTTTTTCAAACTATGCAAGTGTTTCAAGTTGGTAAAGCTCTGCCCTACATTTTGTGAATGACAAGCCCATACTAGCTGAAGGGGCCGGTGTATATCAATTGAGTCTGTCTGTCTGTCTGTTTGTCTGTTCATGTATCTAGTTGCTAGCTAGCTAGCCATCGATGTAGCTAGCTACCTATCGATGTATCTAGCGATGTATCTAGCTAGCAATGTATCTAGCTAGCTAGCTAGCTAGCGATGTAGCTATCTCGCTAGCTATAATGTATCTAGCTAGCTATAGTTGTATCTATTTAGCTAGCTTTCGATTTATCTATCTAGCTAGCTATCCATGTATCTATCTAGCTAGCTATCGATGTATCTATCTAGCTAGAGCTTTCGATGTATCTAACTAGAGCTATCGATATATCTATCTAGCTAGGTATCGATGTATCTAGCTAGCTAGATAGATACATCGATAGCTATCAATGTATCTATTCATCGATACCTACATAGCTAGATAGATATATCGATAGCTAGTTAGTTCCATAGATACACCGATAGCTATCGATGTATCTATGTAGCTATCTAGCCATTGATGAATCTATTTATCTAGCTATCCAGCTATCGATGTATCTATCTATCTAGCTATCTGTAGCTATTGATGTACTTATGTAGCAAGCTAGCCAGCTATCTATCTATCTATCTATCTATCTATCTATCTATCTATCTATCTATCTATCTATCTATCTATCTATCTATCTATCTATCTATCTATCTATCTATCTATCTATCTATCTATCTATCTGGCAATGTGGAATGATTGCTAGATAGATACATCGATAATTAGCTACATAGATAGCTATCGATGTATCTATCTAGCTATCTGTATCTATCAATGTACTTAACTAGCCAGCTATCTATCTATCTATCTATCTATCTATCTATCTATCTATCTATCTATCTATCTATCTATCTATCTATCTATCTATCTATCTATCTATCTATCTATCTATCTATCTATCTGGCAATGTGGAATGATTGCTAGATAGATACATCGATAGCTATCTATGTAGCTAATTATTGATGTATCTATCTAGCTATCTGTATCTATCAATGTACTTAACTAGCTAGCTCGCCAGCTATCTATGCGCCAAGGTGGAATCATTGGTGGAATGCATTTTAATGTGAAGTATTTTTGACTTAACATTTTCTAAGGTGGATTGACAGACAAATCGATTAATTCTATGAGGCAAATTAAATAAATATGGTCCAAGGCAAGATCAAACTCCCACCCAAGCGTGACATTTTTAGACGGATGCACTGCCTAATAATGTGCATTCAAGCCTGATATTAAATGCCGGCATGTAATAATAATAATACAGTAAAGTCTCGTTATATCGATATGGGATATATCGATAGTCCCGGTTATATCGATACTATTTCTATGCACACACGGAGAAAATTACATGCAAACAGGGTCGGATATATCGATAGTCCCGGTTATATCGATATTTTTTCGGACTCCCTTGAATATCGATATAACGAGACTTTACTGTAATAATAATAATAATAATAATAATAATAATAATAATACATTTTATTTATAAGCGGCTTTCAAACCTCTCAAAGACACTTTACAATCACAAATAACAAGAGATATAACTATATAATGTATGCATACTTGTGTATGCAACATCATTCTACAAAGTAAGCTAGACTTGCCTGTCTGTCTATAAAGTGTACCGAATATGGACCTGGGAAATGGACGTATGACAATTAAATTGTTTTAAAAAAAAAAGAAAAAGGCGCCTCACAAAAGAAAACCTTATTCCATTTTATTAGGAATCATAGTTGATCTTTATGTACATTTAGGCTTCACAAGTAGTGAACAATGTTCTCTTAGTGGTATACGGCAATTTGTACTATTCAGAAGAACACTGATTGTTTCTTTTAATGGAAATTACTTTTTTTTTTAATACCCAAAGGGATTTACTGTACTGTCAACCAAAGATACTCGATGAACAAGTGAAATGATTGCATAGCTTTGCCGACGCTGTTTGATGAGCAGCAGTTAAGTCTAATGGAACTTTTTTTCAACAAAACTCCAAGACCGTGCGTCTTGCGTATGTCATGTGACGCGGTCGTCTGCATGAAGTTGTGTGGGTGGACCAAGTTGGTTAGTAAATGTGACATTGGAGGTAGAATTAAGCACATTTCTCTTCTCAGAGCCAAGAACAGTGATACCTTGCCTTACGAACTTAATTGTTTTCCAGACAGAGTGTGTAAGGCGAAAAATGTGTATCCCAAAAATTAATTTCCCATAGGAAACCATTAAAATGAGAATAATCCGTTCCCAGGTTCCCAATTTTCTAAGATTTAAAACACAAAATATACCTTATTTTCTGTATAATAAATGTGCTATGGTGTTATAATTAAAGAAATAAACTGTACTATGTAATAAAGTTGTTTTATTGACCTTTGTGATGGTCGTTGATGGCTCGATGGAATGGAGTGGCCGGTTTCATAAGCATTAAACACTTGATGACGAATGTAACCTTCTTCTTTCACCATGAATGTTCCCTTGTAGGTGCTTTCTATGTGATAATTGTACCTAGTTCCTCATCAATTGTGTTGTGCTTAGCTGGGTTGATAGCTTTTTGCATCAAGTGTACAGATGGTTATTTGTGGAGCCTGATTGATGGGATATTTTAACCTTGCAGTCTACACTCTGCCTTTGATCTATCAAAGATGAAATGAGTCCAAATGTCACTGTTTTCTATCCATTTTATGAGTTTCTCTCTCTGTCGTCTGCCTGTCTCTTTAATGCTTAAACCACTTCCACTCACTGCTGTTGTCTTGACCAATCACGTGGCTTTAACCGAAGACTGGGGGGGTGGGGAATAGAAGACAAAAAAAATTTGGCTGCCATTTTCTTTTTTGGAGAATGGCTTCTTTTAACCGAGGTGGCGTTGAATAGAGGGCAAACACAGTCGGCTGCCATTTTCTTGTTAGAACGGGCTCATTCGCGAACGACACATCACTCATTGCGGCAGCTCCGTGTGTATCCCGAAAAATAGTTTGTATGCCAAGGTAAAATTTTCATAAATTTAACGTTCGTATACCTAAAAGATCGTAAGCCAAGGGGTTCGTAAAACCGAGGTATCACTGTATGTTTACTTTCCATTCTGTGCTTTCAGACGGAGCCACGGCTAGCGAGCACAAAGCTTTAATGTCCGAGCTGACCATCCTCATTCACATCGGCAACCATCTGAATGTCGTCAACCTGTTAGGAGCCTGCACCAAACCAAATGGTTGGTTAGTTTACATTAATACGCCCTGTGCCGTTTGTTTTCCCATTGTTGGAACAGATGGTTTGTCTATGCGGGAACTCATTACTGTTAGTTGTCCCTTGGTAAGCTCACAGCTAACTTCCTTTTTTGGTTTCTCCCCAGTGTCACTTATGCCTAAAGCACAAACAAGTCTGTTAAGGATATTATATAATCATAACAGGGGAGTGCAGCAAAGTTCTTGGGTTCTTTGGTGTCATGTTGGGTGTGAGATGTATTTTTTCACCAGTTAGGAAAGCAAGAGCAATATTTGCACTGCATTTTTTAAAAAAAGGAGTCGGTCTCATTTGTTTTTGTCTGAATAGGCCCCCTGATGGTGATTGTGGAATACTGCAAGTATGGGAATCTGTCCAACTTCCTGCGAGCAAAGAGAGAGTTTTTCCTCCCTTATAGGGTAACCTATAATCCCCGACCTCCCGTCAATTAGAAAGAGGCATTAGGGTGTGATTCCAACTGGTGAAATAAAGCTTCCGCTCATTGCCTCCATGTAGGATCGTTCTCCAAAAACCCAGAGCCAAGTAAGACGGATGATGGAAGCCGGTCAAACGGACCAAAGAACCCACCACCACCACCGTCCCCCTTCGCCATCCTTCCCTCCGCTCGTTGGCGTTCAGACGCCATCATCCGACACCGCCAGTCAGAAAGCTGCTTTGGAGAAATGTGAGTTTCATTCACTAAAAAAAAAAGAGTGGATTGTTGGAGCTTATTGCAGCTTTTTTCAGGAAGTAGGCGGGGCTACACCCTGAACCCGGTGCGAACTAATCGTCACGCGTATAAAGATGAACAAACATTCACACTCAATTTAACTCAAAAATAACTCATTCACTGCCATTCCCGGATTTATTCGGGAATTGAAAATATGACGTAGAGCGCCATTCGTGAATTTATTCTTGCAGTGGGTGCCGAAAAAGCGCTGGCCAGACCTCTGACTCATTCACTGCCATTCACAAATTTATTCAGAACTGAAAATATGACGTAGAGCGCCATTATCGAATTTGTTCGGGTTTTCTTTGTTCATGCTTAGGTGCCGATAAAGCGCTGGCCATGACCTCTGGCAATGCTTTTTTTTCCACAAGGGGGCAGCATTTCCCATTTTCCATGTTAGCGATTCCTGTCCAGCTTCAGCTGTTGTTAAAGCGCTCTATAAGTCAATATTGCTGTACAGTATTGAATTGTATTTTGAACAGCTACCCTCATTTCACGCTACTATAACTACAGACCCATATAATTTAGGAATTAACTCTTTCCGATGAAAGAAGAGAGTCAAAGATTTCTTATCCTGCATTGAATGTTTATGCTATCTATTAACGATATAGCTAACTAGCTAGCTAGCTTTCCAGCTAGCTATCTATTGGCCATCTATTAGCTAAGTAGCTAGCTGTCCATCTATTTGAGTTACTTCCGAGCTGAGTGAAGGCTGGCGCGTGTGGCTGTCGCTGCTCACCCACAGAAATACTTATCCTGTGACTGTAAAATGACCTTGAGAGTTTTGAAATGAAATGAAATGTATTATTTTTATTTATTTATTTTTATTTTTATTTTTATTTTTAGTCTTATTTTTAATTTTATTTTTAGTCTTATTTTTAATTTTACTTTTTATTTGTATTTTTATTTATTCATTTATTTATTTATTTTTATTTTTATTTTTATTTTTATTTTTATTTTTATTTTTATTTTTATTTTTATTTTTACTTTTACTTTTATTTTTATATTTTTACTACTTTGAAAGGTGGTTGAAATAAAATGTATTATTATTATTATTATTATTATTATTATTATTATTATTATTATTATTACTAGTATCAGAATCAGAATCATCTTTATTGCCAAGTATGTAGAACACACAAGGAATTTGTTGTTGTATTATAATTCTTCTTCTTCTTCTTCTTCTTCTTATTATTATTATTATTATTATTATTATTATCGTTATCATTGTCGTTGTTGTTGTTGTTGTTCTTCTTCTTCTTCTTCTTCTTCTTCTTCTTCTTCTTCTTCTTATTATTATTATTATTATTATTATTATTATTACTTTGAAAGGCGCTTGAAATAAAATGTATTATTATTATTATTATTATTATTCCTTTTATTATTATCATTATCGTTATCATTATCATTATCATTATTATTACTACTTTGAAAGGCGCTTGAAATAAAATGTATTATTATTTTTGTATTATGTATTATATATTATTATTTTATATATTATAAAATGTATATTATTATTATTCTATTATTATTATTATTATTATCGTTATCGTTATCGTTATCGTTATCATTATTATTATTATTATTATTATTATTATTATTATTATTATTATTATTATTATTATTATTATATTTTAGTCCTGAAAGTCAATATTCTGTGGGTCTGTGCGTGAATTTGGAGTTAAATGACAAAAACCCTGGCACAGGAGTGGACATTTTTGCACGTCTGGCAGTGAATGAGTTAAAATGTACCATTAGCTCGCCATGTATGTTTTTGGGATGTGCTGTTACCCCCTTTATGCATTTCCAAGCATAAATGAGTAGCACTAACCTGGGCACTAGCCCGGAACCAGAACAAGCGCAAAAGCGGTGGACATGCTAACGAGCGATAATGTGGCTTTCATCTTATATTTCCTTTTTCTCTTTTCCCCCCGCAGTGGAGGATTTATGGAAAACGCCTTTGACGATAGAAGATCTCATTTGCTACAGTTTCCAAGTGGCCCGTGGGATGGAGTTCCTGGCATCTCGAAAGGTTCATTATCACCACTGTTCGCAATTAGTCTAAGAGCGCTGGTGATTTGTCTCTCGGGGTTTGCTTTTGCAGGAAGTAGATTGTCGCTCAGATCATTACCAAGTTGAAGACCGACGGCAGGCATTCGGAAATGTTTTTTTTTTCTTTTGAGGCAATGAAAGGTGTTTTAAAGACAAATGCAGCAGATTTATATGTTAAGAAATCCAGATCCGATGTGGTCTTATTCATCTGTTATCTTCGACATTGCTGCATTTTACTGACACTCTGATAGTACACTGATGGATGGAATAGGACATATTCTTAATTATATTTACAGAACAAAATACAAAGTACATACACAATTGTAACACTGAATTACTTTATTTTCCGGTGTATAAGGTGCACCGGAGTACAGTGATACCTTAGCTTACAAACTTAATTTGTTCCCAGACAGAGTGTCTGGGAACTATCTATCTATCTATCTATCTATCTATCTATCTATCTATCTATCTATCTATCTATCTATCTATCTATCTATCTATCTATCTATCTATCTATCTATCTATCTATCTCTCTCTCTCTCTCTCTCTCTCTCTCTCTCTCTCTCTCTCTCTCTCTCTCTCTCTCTCTCTCTCTCTCTGTCTGTCTGTCTGTCTGTCTGTCTGTCTGTCTGTCTGTCTATAAAATAATGAATAAATGAAATAATGAATCAATGAAAAAACAAATCTATGAATAAATGATAATAATGAATCAATGAAATAATGAAAGAATGAATGAAAAAATGATAATAATATTAATGATTAATGGTTAATAATTCATGATTGATTCATAATCGATAATAATATTAATATAATATATAATAATAATAATAATGATATTGATATAATAATTGATAATTAATAATAATACATATTAATATCTAATACTACTAATACTAATCTATCTAGCTAGCCAGCTCTCTATTTGCTATGTAGCTGGCTAGCTATCTAGCTAGCTAGCTATTAGCTATCTATTAGCTTGCGAGCTAGCTTTCTATCTATTCTATCTATCTATGAGTGAACGCTGGCACGTGTGGCTGCCGCTGCTCACCCACAAACATTATTATTATGATTATAAATTGCATTAAAGTTAGCAGGAATAAAATCTCAAACAACCAAGTCATCAGAACAAAAAGGTCCAAAGTAGCAAACAAAACCATGAGTAAAACATGACGAGACGAAACAAACCTGACAGGATTAAACAAACAATGAATGGTCGTGCCGGGAGTCCTTTTAACTGCCACTGATAAAAACGGCCAACACATGTGCAGATGCTGGCGGAGCCTTACAGTGCCACCTATTGTTCACAAACCGAAACTTGACATCTGACATATCAAATTGAGGAGACGGAAGAAATGCACAATATAAGGCGCATCTGCGTATAAGGCGCAGGGTCATCTTTTGAAGAAAATTAAGGTACAGTACTATATGTGCTGGATTATAAGGCGCACCTTTCAACGAATGACATATTTAAAAACCTTTTCTAGACATAAGGTGCACCGCGTTACAAAGCGCACCTTCAATGAATGACGTATTTTTAAATGTTTTCCATACATAAACCGTAGCTGATTATGAGCCGCATGGTCAGCTTTTGAAAAAAAATAAAAATTATTTCAGGTGCGCCTTATAGTGCAGAAAATACGGTATTTGGCCTTATACACCGGAAAATGCGATATAAAAAAATATAGGTACACATATTCCTAAAATAGAGGCAGCGCGACCAGTTGAAATGAAGCCATTTGAATTCAACAAACTACAAAGGGACATAAGTCTTCTTGTGCCGGTCCCAAGCGGGGATAAATACAGAGGGTTGTGTCAGGAAGGGCATCCGACGTAAAAGCTTGGCCAAAACAAACATGTGGATCCCTCCCAAAAAAAAGCCCAAAGGAAAAGAAGAAGACTGATGGCTACATCAAATGAATTGGAAAGACGAATCTGGCCCTTACGCTTCGATCTCGGCATCAATGATGACAATTCGGCATCAACTTTGTTTAATGAGCCAAGTTTGTGTAACTTGAGCAGCAGCCATTTTGTTACTTTGGTCAGTTCTGCTTGTTTTCGTCCCAGTTTATTTTGGTCTTATGTGAGACAGATCATTAAAAAATTTAGTTCACTGTTTCTTTTGAAACTTCAGATATTTTTGCGCAAAGTGGGGGTTCATACATATCACATTTTACAGATCAAACAATAGTACCGTGTGACACCGAACTTGCTGAGCAGGTCGGCGGTGGCTTTTCATATGGTAAGCAAAGCAGCTGGGGGTGTGTGTGTGGGGGGGGGGGGGGCTGGCAGACAAAGTCCAGTCTCACATATCGCCGTGCGTGCACTCAAACAAAGTAAAACTAACAGATGATTAAATTTCCTGTCAGAAACAATGATGTACACCAGAGATGTCAAACTCATTTCACATGGTGGGCCACATATGGCCTCGGTAGTGGTCAAGTGGGCCGGACTATTTTAAAGGACAACCGACGTCACTTTTTTGTTTCTTAACTGACATCAGAAAAACGTTTTATAGCATCTAAAATACCCAAAACACGCAGTATGATATTTTTAGTCAAATGTAAAACACCAATAAAAATGACTTAAAGTGTCCAAAATCTGCCAAAAAAATTGAGCTGCGAATTGGGCATTTTCAGAAAGTCCCGCCCCCAGTTCGTGACGTCACGCCAATACGTCTTGCCTTGCGCGAGAATCAAAACAATGGCTTCAGATTCGCAGAATATGCTTTCTTGTTACGCATCCGGTGATGAATATGATTCAAATAGTTCTGAAGAGGAAAGCATACATGTTTGCAATCGATTAAAGAATTTATTCCATGCCATTTTGAGGCAACATTGGAGAGAAACGGATCACCAGAAAAGAGGCACAAAATGGCGACCTCCTGTGGCCACTTCCGTTTCCACAGGCTGATAAATTCCTTGTATGGAACTTGGACACCCTCTTCTGGCAGCTTTTGGGTGCAACACAAGGTCGTCAGACCAAACAATACAGCAAAATACATTGACGTGATGGAAGGACTGCTACAATGTGTCCTTTTTTCAGTCAGGGGCGTTCCTTCAGTGACGTAATGTGAGGACTCAATATTCAGCGCTCGTCTTAAAACGTAAAATATAGCTATATGCGGTGGAATCTGTGTAAAATACGCTTAGTAGAAGTCATTTGAAGCCATTTTATAAATTATGGACACAACTTGTCCGGAGACGTCGGTTGTCCTTTAAGAGCTTGTTCGTGAACTTCGAACGCATTTTTTTGTTTTATCAATATTGATTACTAAGAAGATTTGTTCACAAAGGTAGGTTGTTCCATACACGCACAAAACTTTAGCAGCCAGGGCTGTTAATTTGGGGTACCCTGATAGTAGATACTGCTAACAATGTGTCCAAACCTATGGAGGAAAATTTGCCCTTCAAATCTGCATCACATTGCAAATCAATTATTTTTAGCTGGATTTCGACCGCTAAATCAGAAGCTTTAACTGTGAAAGGTGAGCGAAAAAATGAAAATTCTGTCTTAAGTTCACCAAATACCTGGAAACATTTCTCAAACTCCCACGGTAATCCTGCAATCTTATCTTTGTACCGCCTCACGTCCGCATCAGGTCTGGTCACACACACATCTCCAAGACAGGGGGAATGAGCGGGGTTGAAAAAAAAAAACACAGCTGTTTTCGAAACAGCACCACTCTGCCCCTTAGTGGACAATCCTTGAATCGCACCTTGTTAAAAATTTCATGTTGTTTGTGCATTTTTTTTGTCACTTTTAAAATCCTGCGGGCCTGATTAAACATCCTTGGGGGCCGGTTCCGGCCCACGGGCCGTATGTTTGACACCACTGATGTACACAAATGCGTGGATCACCAACATTTTGCCTTTGTCCTTGTGTGTGTGTGTGTGCGCGTGTGTGTGTGCGTGTGCTTGTGTGTGTGTGTGTGTGTGTGTGTGTGTGTGTGTGTGTGTGTGTGTGTGTGTGTGTGTGTGTGTGTGTGTGTGTGTGTGTGTGTGTGTGTGTCTCCAGTGCATCCACAGAGACCTGGCGGCTCGTAACATTTTGCTGTCAGAAAGCAATGTGGTGAAGATATGTGACTTCGGCCTGGCCCGCGACATATACAAAGACCCGGACTACGTCAGGAAAGGCAACGTACGATTGGATTAACCTTTATTAGTCTTCATGGTGGAGAACTGGAAATTGATGGAAGGAAAAGGAAAGGAAGTGAAGAAGTAGAAAATCTTGAAAGATATCTTGAAGTCAAAATAACAAAATAATATGACAACACAAAGACACAGACGGTCATTCAATCTTAAGCACGTTCCGCACCCGCTTCGTTGTATGAAGCAGTTCTAGATGAAAAAGGAGAGGATCAAAGCATCCTTTTCACCAATGGATTACGGACATCATGGTGGAATGTGCGCATCTGCTACAAGCTAAATGTTGATGAAAGAGATTATCCGACAACTCCTTTCCCACGTAAATCCGCTTCAATTCCAAGCTGCGACAGTTCCACAGCATCCATTGATGAAAAGAGAATGTCTCACATCTCCTGTCCCATTTAAATCCACTTCAATTCCAAGCCGCGACAGTTCCAAATACGCACCTGCGCTCTGCGCTGACGCTCTTTTCCTCTTCATTGAAAGCAAACACAAAGCTGTAGCATCCGTTGACAATAAGAGATTGTGTATTTATTTATTCATTCATTCATTCAGTCATTCATTCATTCATTCATTCATTCATTCATGTATTTATTTATTTATTTATTTGTTTATTTATTTATTTTGGAGGAAGCGGGGGAGAAAACATCAAGGGAAGATTGTGGTTTAATGATGATTTAATCAAAACAGGTACAACAATAAATCAGTAGCACAGTAAATCCGCTTCAATTCCAAGCTGCGACAATTCCACAGCATCCATTGACGAAAAGAGACTGTCTCCCATCTCCTGTCCCACCTAAATCCGCTTCAATTCCAAGATGCGGCAGTTCCACTATTGTCTCACATCTCCTTTCCCACGTAAATCCGCATCATTTCCAAGCCGCGACAATTCCACAGCATCCATTGCCGAAAAGAGACTGTCTCACATCTCCTGTCCCATCTAAATCCGCTTCAATTCCAAGATGCGGCAGGCAATTCCACTATTGTCTCACATCTCCTTTCCCACGTAAATCCGCATCATTTCCAAGCCACGACAATTCCACAGTATCCATTGACGAAAAGAGACTGTCTCACATCTCCTGTCCCACCTAAATCCGCTTCAATTCCAAGATGCGGCAGTTCCACTATTGTCTCACATCTCCTTTCCCACGTAAATCCGCATCAATTCCAAGCCGCGACAGTTCCACATACTCACCGGCGCTCTGCACTGACACTCCTTTCTTCTTATGACGGGCTCCTCAAGCCACGCATCCATCCAACCGCAGACTACCGCCCCAGAGCTGTCCAGCGATGACAATCAAATGGCACCGACATTCCTCCTAAGTCAAAAACAGTGCTGGCATATTCCGAATAGGCGCAACCGATCAGCACAGTCTCCACCTTGATGACTGTCGTGGCCAAAAATGCTGAAAAAAACCCAATCCATATACGTTCCACATGACGCATAACGACACATAGTGACAAAAGAAAAGACAAAAACAACAAAAAGGCGCCATCTTGGACTTAACGACAACAATATTACAATTCAATGCTGTCCAGGTACGTTTTCTGCTTTTATGCTTCAGCTGTAATTTTTTCTTTTTTTCCTTTGGCGCTCTGCCATCTTCACAGGCTCGACTACCTCTGAAGTGGATGGCTCCAGAGAGTATCTTTGACAAAGTGTACACCAGCCAGAGCGACGTGTGGTCCTTTGGAGTGCTCCTGTGGGAAATCTTTTCACTTGGTACGAAAAACTTTTTTTTGATATAACGACTTGAAAAGAAAAAGGGGACTTCAAACACCATCTTTTTCTGGCAGTGTGGGGTCGCCATTGAAGTGGAAATCTTTTTTCGAGAAGCAGATTAAATCGTCATGCCTAATTTTTCATGCACCAGTTTCTTTGTTCTATTTCTCTCGTTTTATTTTCTTCCAGGAGCCTCTCCCTATCCCGGAGTACAAATTGATGAGGACTTTTGCAAACGATTAAAAGATGGCGTCAGAATGAGATCGCCGCAAACAGCCTCCCCTGAAATGTAAGATCCGTGTTTATTAGGGATAATAAAATTGAACAATGTGACTGTTCTTATTGAAAGAAACTAAAACTAAAAAAATCCTACTTATTTCAAACCCTTAAAATAAAAAAATAGTACATCCAAAAGATAGACTGCCCTCATTTCAAGATCATATAACCCCAGACCCATATAATTTAGGAATTAACTCTTTTTTTTGATGAAAGAAGACAACCGACGCCTCTGGACAAGTTGTGTCCATAATTTGTAAAATCACTTCAAATTATTTCTACTGAGCGTATTTTACAAAGATTCCACGGCATATAGATATATTTTACGTTTTAAGACTCGCGCTGAATAGTCTTGTTTTTGAGTTGGTGACGATGCCTGACGTGACGTCACGGAAGGAACGCCCCTGACCGAGAAAGCGACACACAATGCATTTTCGGTACTTTGTTTGGTCTGAAAACTTCGTGTTGATCCGTGTTGATGGCGAAATTAGAAGGAAAACACATAAATAACGCGCTGGTGAACCGTTGTGTCTTGCACCAAGACTACTATTTGATACTAGTTGACACAAATTCCCAGCAGACAAATCAGACCATTTCCAACGGAGCTTGGGTGCCATCTTTTGCATTTTCTGGGACACTACATTTCAGTGCAGATGCCATTGACGGCTCGAATTGATACAGGAGGACTCCTTTAATCGATTGCAAACATGTATGCTTTCCTCTTCAGAACTATTTGAATCATATTCATAACTGGATGAGTAACAAGAAAGCATCTTCTCCGAATCTGAAGCCATTGTTTTGATTCTCGAGCAAGGCGTCTTGGCGTGACGTCACGAAAAGGGGGCGGGACCTTCTGCCACTTCCGGGTTCATTTTGAAGTCGTTTCTGGACACTTTAAGTCAGTTTTATTGGTGTTTTGCATTTGAATACAAATATCATACTGCGTGTTTTGGGTATTTTAGATGCTATAAAACGTTTTTCTGATGTCAGGAAACAAAATAAATGGTGTCGGTTGTCCTTTAAATAACATTAAACGAAGATATTGATTATTTCAATGTGGACAATTGGATAAACACTACAGAGAACGGATGGATGGGTGGCAACTGAGCATTCTTTGTCTGACTTTGCTGCCCTCTGCTGGTAAGATACGGCATCATGTTGGCGTGCTGGCATCCGCAGCCCAAAGAAAGGCCCCAATTCCCCACCCTGGTCCAAACCTTGGGAGACCTGCTGCAGGACAACAGTCTGCCTGTAAGTTACACCTTGTCAAGAAACAACTTGAGTGAAAGTGCTCCCCGTTAATTTCCTCGTTTCAATTTTGCTCTCAGGATGGGATGGATTACATCCCCCTGAACCACTCGCAAAGTTCCGATGATGACGGCTTTTCTCAAGCTTCATCGCGGCCTACGTCTGAAGAGGAATTAAGGCTAGCCAGCAAGGCGCTGCCGACGAGGTACTGACGCAAGTCCAATTATTTTTGCTTACTCTTACATGATACTTCATGCAATCATAATAATAATAGAAAACATTTATGTATTTTCCCATGTATAAGGCGCACCGGAGTATAAGGCGCACCTTCGATAAATGGAATGTTTTCCAAATATAATCTATAAATACTGTATTTTCTGGTGTATAAGGCGCACCGGAGTATAAGGCGTACCCCCAATGAATGGTGCAGGTTCAAACTTTTTCCATATACAGTGAGACCTCAACTTACGAACTTAATTGGTTCCCAGACAGAGTGTGTAAGGCGAAAAGTGTGTATCTCAAAAAAAAAATTCCCATAGGAAACCATTAAAATGGGAATAATCCGTTCCCGGGTTTCCATAAAATATACTTTTCAACTAAATAAGCCTTAAAACTACACACAACATACCTTATTCTATGTATAATAAATGTGCTATTGTAATGAAACAAATACACTGCATTGTATCATAAAGTCACTTTATTTACATTTGTGATGGTCATTTATGGCTTGATGGAATGGCGTTGGAGGTCGAAGGTCAAAGGGAATTGCTGTTTGGAAAGAGAGGCGCATTACATGAGGACTGTAATTAAAGAAATAAACTGCTATAAAATAAAGTTTTATTGACCTTTTTGATGGTCGTTGATGGCTTATGGAAGGAGGATGGAGTCACCTTCCATAAGGACTGTTGGTAACTTAACATCTGGTGCTGTTCGGTCGTGTGATTCCGCCGAAGATCACTCTGCCAGCCGTGGTGGGTGTGTATTATGAAAATAGTGCTTATTATAAGGTTTAATTTTCAGAAATTGGATGTTTGTAAGACAAAAAGTTTGTAAGTTGAGGTATTTGTAAATTGAGGTCTCACTGTATAAGGTGCACGGGACTATAAGACACACTTTCAATATATAAAGACAGTGATACCTTTGCTTACGAACTTAATTGGTTCCCAGACAGAGTGGGTAAGGTGAAAAGTGTGTATCCCAAAAATTAATTTCCCATTAAAATGAGAATAATCCGTTCCCGGGTCCCCTTAAAACATAATTTTCTAATTTTCTAAGCCTTAAAACAACACAAAATATACCTTATTATATGTAAAATAAATGTGCTATGGTGTTTTAATTAAAGAAATAAACTGTACTATATAATAAAGTCATTTTATTTACCTTTGTGATGGTCGTTGATGGCTTGATGGAATGGGGTTCAGACTTCTCTTCCTGTGTCATGAAAGTCCGGTTAAGCATCTTTTTCCAAAAAACGCCAGTCTCATCTGCATTAAATACTTGCTGAGAAACGTAGCCTTCTTCTTTCACCATTTCGAGGAATGATCGCGTGTGGGCTTCGGCAGCTTTACTGTCAGAACTGGCTGCCTCACCATGACGAGTAATGAATCCCTGTACGACGCTTAAAGTTCTATAACCATCTGTTGCTAGCTTTACAATCATCAATAAACGGCAAACTTCCAGGTTGACGCATGACGATATCAGAGTGAATTGTCCGTGCAACACACGCACCTATAATAGCTTATTTGTTGCGAAGCATGGTAGCAATGGTGTACTTAGCATATTGCTACTGGGCCGTGAAGTCAGACAAACGCACACCTCGTTCGTGTTTCTCAATGATCTCCTTCTTCTCCTCGACTGTAGTTTTGTTTTGTGTCTTCTTCGGCTGAACACAAGCCTGTAGTGGGGTCTTTTTCGGTCCCATAACAGCAAAAATAGCCGTAAAAAAATCCTTGAAGACGATCGACGTGTGCACTCAGAGAAAGGGGGTGTGGAAATTTAGGCCGGCTGGGGCGCTGTTCGGTCGTGTGGTTTGGTGTTCTTCCGCCGAAGATTACTCCGCCAGCTATGGTGGGGCGGCGCTCCATGTGTATCCCGAATAGCAGTGCGTATGCTTAGCGTTAATTTTCATAAATTTAACGTTTGTAAACCGAAAAATTCGTTAGGCAAGGTGAACCGAGGCCCCACTGTATTTGACTTGGCTCATAAAATTACGAATCAATACGACGGGCCAATAAAAATCCATCCACACTAGTACACGAAAGTACAAAAATAGTCGGAAAGAACTTCACTTCTGATTTCATATCAACCGTGCACTTGAAAAATCTTTCATATTTTGTATTGCATTTTATTCCCAATGGACTGATCATTACTTTTATTTCTGGGGGTGAGCGGAGGCAATAAATGTATAAGCCCTTTGGGACGGAATTGAAGATCATTTATCTGTTCATGGCGTGTTCTCTATGGCAAATCGGTCATCGCAGGTCTTATTCAAGTTTGAATTCAAAGTCTGATTACGATGCGCCGTCATGTATTTGACCTCTCACTCGTTCGTCTTTTCAAGCAGGTATTATAACTTTGTACCCTTTGCCGGCTGCGTGCTTGGGGGACCCTCAAAGACGTGCCATCCCAGAGTGAAGACCTTTGAAGAACTACCTTTAGAGATTCACTCTCACAAGAGCTCTCAGGTAAAAGAACTGTCATCATTTTATTTGCCATTTTGGGCAAATAAATCCGATATATGTCACCTTGAATGTTTTGAAGGAGGTTATTGCTTCAGAATTGTACTCGACTGCTGCACAGAAGGGCCTCAGCAGGGATTCAAACCCTTTTTCTAAGGCAGAAAAGCGAACCACTAACCACCATATCATATTGTCATATTGTATTGTACAGCTAATGGCTTTAAAATGAGAGCAATTGACTGTATATTGTGCGGCAGCATTTCATTCTGATCCTATATTTAAAAAATGTGTATGTTTCAGATGCCATTTTCAATCAAAGGATGCGTAGATGTGATCAAGAGTGTATTCTGAATCATCTAAATATGAAAGTTTTTTTTGCGGTGTATAAGGCGCACCGGAGTATAAGGCGCACCCCAATGAATGGTGTATTTTTAAACTTTTTCCATATATAAGGCGCACCCCCAATGAATGGTGTATTTTTAAACGTTTTCCATATATAAGGCGCACCCCCAATGAATGGTGTATTTTAAAACTTTTTCCATATATAAGGCGCACCGGAGTATAAGCTGCACCAAAAATGAATGGTGTATTCTCAAACATTTTCCATATATAAGGCGCACTGGAGTATAAGGTGCACCGGAGTATAAGGTGTACCCCCAATGAATGGTGTATTTTCAAACATTTTTATTTATAAGGTGCACCGGAGTATAAGGCGCACCCCCAATGAATGGTGTATTCTCAAACCTTTTCCATATATAAGGCGCACCAGAGTATAAGGTGCACCCCCAATGAATGGTGTATTGTTAAAAAAAAAAAATCCATATATAAGGAGCACCGCAGTATAAGGCGGACCCCCAATGAATGGTGTATTTTTAAACGTTTTCCATATATAAGGCGCACCGGACTATAAGGCCCACCCCCAATGAATGGTGTATTTTTAAACTTTTTTTTTTCATATACAAGGTGCACTAGACTATAAGCCAAACCCCCAATGAATAGTGTATTCTCAAACCTTTAGCATATATAAGGCGCACTGGAGTATAAGGCACACCCCAATGAATGGTGTATTTTCAAACCTTTGGCACATATAAGGTGCACCGGAGTATAAGGCGCACCCCAATGAATGGTGTATTTTCAAACTTTTTCCATATATGAGGAGCACCCCCAATGAATGGTGTATTCTCGACCCTTTTCCATATATAAGGCGC
This sequence comes from Hippocampus bargibanti, assembly GCF_051943395.1. NCBI lineage: Eukaryota > Metazoa > Chordata > Actinopteri > Syngnathiformes > Syngnathidae > Hippocampus > Hippocampus bargibanti. The sequence goes on from NC_142735.1 coordinate 1,286,336, forward strand.
ACTGGAGTATAAGGTGCACCGAAGTATAAGGCACACCCACAATGAATGGTGTAATTTTAAACTTTTTTCATATATGAGGTGCACCGGAGTATAAGGCGCACCCCAAGTAATTGTGTATTCTCAAACCTTTTGCACGTATATGGCGCACCGGAGTATAAGGCGCACCCCCCAATGCATGGTGTATTTTCAAACTTTTTCCAAATATAAGGCGCACCCCCAATGAATGCTGTATTTTTAAAGTTTTTTCATATATAAGGTGCACCGGAGTATAAGGCGCACCCCAAGTAATTGTGTATTCTCAAACCTTTTGCACGTATATGGCGCACCGGAGTATAAGGCGCACCCCCCAATGCATGGTGTATTTTCAAACTTTTTCCAAATATAAGGCGCACCCCCAATGAATGCTGTATTTTTAAACTTTTTTTCATATATAAGGTGCACTAGACTATAAGCCAAACCCCCAATGAATAGTGTATTCTCAAACATTTAGCGTGTATAAGGCGCACCGAAGTATAAGGCGCACCCCCAATGAATTGTGTATTTTCAAACTTTTTCCATATATAAGGTGCACGGCCAATGAATGGTGTATTTTCAAAAAAAAATCCATATATAAGGCGCACCAGATTATAAGGCGCACCTTCAATGAATGAAAAAAAAATCCAAATATGATGTATAAATCGATAACATTTTCCAAATATAAGGCGCAGCACATTATAAGGTGCTACAGTAGAGAGTAGAAATGGAGTTGGTGGCTGCTGACGGACATTGTGAGACCTGTTGTGCCTTAATATTACTTCACATATAAGGCGCACCTGCGTATAAATCTCTTTACTATCTATCTAGCTGGCTATATATTGGCTATCTAGTTAGCAATTAGCTATCTATCTGGCTAGCTATCTAGCTGGTTAGCTATTATCTATATATTAGCTAGCTTTATATCTATTTGAGTTACTTCCGGGTTGAGTGAACACTGGCGCGTGTGGCTGCCACTGCTCACCTACAAAAAAAAAAAACGTATTCTGTGACTGTAAAGTGACCTTGACAGTTTTGAAAGGTGCTTCGAAATTAAATGGATGATGATGATGATGATTATTATGATTATGATTATGATGATGATGATGATTATGTTTATGATGATGATGATTATTATTATTATTATTATTAT